>NW_017307265.1:244799-281085 GCF_000935625.1 Nanorana parkeri | reverse complement strand
TCTAAACCACCAAATCTGGCCTAAATCAGACAATGCACATGGCAATCCAGAGACTAGGGCAGGGGCTAAACCCTTGGCAAAACTTAGAAGCTATCTAGAACTCAGTTGAAGAGAACAGGCTGAACATGAATTCTAAACTGAGCTTCTGGCATGACCAGCTAAACTGAATTTTCCAAATATTTCTGGAGAATCTACCTAGAGTGTAGATAATACACACATTTATCTTGTATCTTCCAATTAATAGCAGTGTAATATACCTGGGGATCTAAGCTGCACTGTAATGATAGTTTATCTACAATACTACCGTGATAATGGCCATATGAGAATGTGGGGCCAAAGTGAAAGACTTGCACTGCCAACCCTTACTACTGTACGCATCTACGCACCGTCTTTAGTGTCAGGAATTGTATAGCTCTAGTCTCCAAACTTAGTGAAAACTTGGCTTTAGAATCGAAGATGACTTATGTCACCTTAACTTCAAGGGTTGATTCAGACCAGAAAGCCGTCCTAAACGCATGACCGCTGGTGTGCATTGAGAGAAACATTACTGATGCTGCAAAGCATCACATGGTTTCCTTTTGTTTTTTTCTAGAACTTTATTGAAATGTCATAAAATAACATGTCATTCTGTTATAGAGGCACAGTGCGTTGCAGAGCAAATGTACTGCGTCACAACACACTGCGTTGGAAAAAAAAAAAAAGCACACACCACCGCAATGCAGTGGTGTAAACTCGGCTCACAAAGTAAAGTACCCTTCTACACAGCATTGTTTATTATTAAAGCACAGGTACTCATAGTCCGATATGCACCAGATGCATTGAGGCTCCGCTGGAAAAGGCAGCTAGTGCAGCTCCAATGCATCTGGTATTAATTGTCCCTTAAGAGTACCTGTGCTTTAGGGATGTTCAGATACCAGCTCAATATCGGACCTCTGAAAAGTACAAGCATGCATATGTACTCAGTACTTGGTTTGGGCCCCTTTTGCAGAACTTACTTTTGCACGATATTCTAATCTCTCTCTCTCTCTCTCTCATCTCTCATCTCTCAATTCATACATTAAAACAGGGCTGCACAAATCCCAGGAGCCCCATAGCCAATCTTCCTTAAAAATTACAGCTGCCTCCTAACTTTTGAGTTTTTCCCAAGTCTAGTCTTGGAGCCATCGCCACTTGTACAAAGTACTGTACTTGGTATCGGAACATCCTTAGAAATAACACATTATCCTTTTTTTTGTTCTGTAATGAAGGTTTTAGTGTATTTCACAACTCCAGTGATTAAAGCATACGCCAATCCTGTGTGCTTCCACGCAGTCAGATCTTGCAGATTACTATGGTTGGCTGTTTCAGATTACTTTGTGAAAGTCTTATTTCACTGAGCCATTACGAATGTCCTAATTACCATTAATTATTATTTCCAGCCATGTGATTTATTTTTTGATGTTATTGGCGGTCATTGCTACAACTAATTATTGGTAATATCTATAGCTAGGTTAATTTAGCTCATGGTCTGCTGTTTTCATAGTGAAACATTTGCCATAGCTGGGGTGAATTTAAAATACAAAGAACCCAATGAGATAGTTAAGATTAGACCACACAACATGAGAAAAATGGCTAATGCACTATGCCTAGGATACAACAAACAGAAAATCAATATGATGCCCACAGCTTGGCTATGCAAGTCACCATATTAAAACACGTTATATGCAATCAGGGGCGTAACTACAGATCATGGGACTCCACAGCTAACCTCTGATGTGCCGCCCATCTTCCCCCTCACAACCTGCATACTGTAATTGATCTTAAAATACGAAAACATGTCTAACTCTACAATTAAAAACAGCTATCAGTTTTTATCTGAGGAGGAGCTGTGATTTTTTTGCAGCCTGAGGAAGACTGCATTAGACTCACAGGATACATTTTAGTACTGGCTGGGATGATTTGAAGCTCTGATGTCAATAAATCTACACTACATAGTCAGCTAAACAAACCGTACTGTGGCTTGGTTCACATCTCTGCAAAGTTGGGTCCTACATGAGATTGTGCATTACACTGTTAGGTGTGCTGCAGTGCCATTATTTCCTAATGGCACTCCACGCACCTAGCTATTGCATGCATGTAGCATCGTCCCACAATGCATAGTAACTTATTACCATGTATTGTGGTGGGATGCAATATTTAATTGAGGGTAATGCATTTTTTTTAGTGTTAACTAGATGCGGTAGGTAGCCAATGCAAATGACTGGCTTTCCCTACCGCAATGCACCCTGTGGCACATGTGCGCACTGGCATCACAGATGTGAACGGAGCATTACTACACAAGCTTGCAAAAGGAGATCAATGACTAGAAACTAAGATCCTGAAAACTACTCCTGTGTCCCTTTCTACCCCCAGGCCCCACAGCAGGGGCGTTGGCTGCTATGGCTATTGTTACCCCACTGTATGCAATGTTAACTACAAGATCCAAATGCGTAAACAAGCAAGCTAGCAACTGGAAAGAAATGTTTCCATGCAATGCAGGAAGAAATGAAAATAGGATAGTTACTATTGCTGTGCTCTTTGCCTAGACATAGCCGCTTCAGAGTGGACCCTATAAGGCAAAAGGGTACAAGACAAGTGGTTAGGCACAGCTAAATAGGCGACATGTTGCAAACAATTATGAACCATGAGCACTTATTGATTGCTGTGCAAGGAGAGGCAAGCTAAAAAGTGACTGCTAAAACAACAATGACAGCACATGCTAAACCAAAAATAAAATGAATGAAAAGAAGCCTGTGCAGCCAGCACCATTGCAGCCTTATTCAATCTATGTAAAAGAGCCATGGGTAAAAGCAGGCAAGGCATTCCATTCAGGAAACATATTTAAAGTTATGCTTACTTAAGTAATTCTTCACCTAAATGTTAAAGCCCAACTTTTCAGTTAAATTAGCAAAATACATTCCAAGTGCACCAAAACAAAAAAGGTTTGCAAAAAGTTTTATTGTTCGTTTGCTTTAGAAAGCAGCCACAGTCTGAGTAGAAAAGCCTGTCCCCTGCCAGTATGCTGTAGAGAAGGACCCTTGCTGTGTTAAATCAGTGACCTTTTAAAGGGTCCACCACACCCCCTGCTTAGAGTTATATCTCTCCAAATCAGCAGGCAACATGAGCTTTGCTGAGTGCAGCGCTATAGTTCTTACCAAGCAGGGAGCATGCCAGACCTCTGCCGAGACCCCAATGAAAATCAGCCAGTGAATGAAACTGTCACAGGTCGGCTCAATAGATCGGGAAGTGAGCAAACACATACCGCTCACTCACTTCTCAATCTATCCCGGCAGAGAGCCGTGACTGTCACTCACGGCTCCCTGCAGGGATTTCCCCCCCCCCCCCCCCGAGCCTGCAGCGCTGACTGGCGGAACGGACGGGGGAGGTAGCGGGTACAGCTGCCTCTGCCTCTAGATAGGCAGATCCAGCTGTCACGCGCAGCTGGGTGGATCTCGACAGTAAAGTCGGGATCCGTCCCGGCTGCGGCGTCTCAGTATACCGCAAGCTGTAGCTCGCAGTATACTGAGCTTAGGGTGTGTCCTCCCGTTACCCTTAGGAGAACTATGGGGAAAAGCCTGACCCCATAGTTCTCCTTTAATGAGTAAAAGAAGAGCTGCAATACTGAAGAAAATATTGCTTTAGGTTCCCTCAGTGCTGGCCATATGTCTAAAGGCCCAGGCACTTGGTTATTTCATCTCTGCTGACCAGAGGAATCAGACTGGCCGATTTTCCCCATTGTAGAAGACCTGCAACCAAATGGCGAGGCGTTCAAGCATGCGACCAGTACAGAAGGGACCATGGAAAAATACTGTCTCCAGGAAACGGTATTACAGCACTTGTATTATTTTGCAGACACTTAGTATTATATAATACTCTTTTATATCCACTTTGGAAGACTGCCGATGTTAACATAGTTATTGCCAACCTTTGAATGTAGCTCTACTTTCAGAGTAGCGGATGTCAGGTGATTAAATTGTGTCAAAGGAATGTTTGTGTGTTGCCCACAGCTAACAAGGTCTTGAATTTGTTTTCTAGACCAGCATTGTGCAACACGTACATCAAGCCCAACACAGGTCTGCAAGAAAGATGCCGGAACACAGCATATAACAGAGTAGGAAAAGCGACAACCTCAAATAGCCCTGCCTTAGTAGAACAGGAAGCATCACTGCAGTACAGCTCTTGCTCTACCAACAGTTCACAAGTCCCAAGCCCCACTCCATAGCTTTAGTTGTTCAACTGTAATGACACTACAGGCTAACAAACTGTAAATTGCCATTTCTGCTATTGGTGGTAATGGGTTCTCTTGTACACACATTACCAACAAAGCCTATTTACTTCCCCCAATATTTATATGTGCAGGATGTACATATTACCAGTTTAATAAAAGGTAACATAGTAAACGTAACATGTATTTCAGCAGTAACTTTGCCTTGAGGTCTACTTTAGGTAAAGGCACATAGGAAAGGCTAAACAGTAGGCTTGTAACATGGAATTATAAAATGGAAGTATAGTACATAGAGAAGGGGAGTCAAAACTGTTTCTGTAGAAAGACAGAGCTCTGAAAATAGCCTCTTAGATATACACTGAGTGGCCAGATTATTATGACCACCCCATCAGTAATTCGTTGGGCCACGAGATGACTCCACGAGATGACTTTGTTGGTCCGCCTCGTGACTCCACGAGATGTTGAAAGGTGATACAAGGAATCTGACACTGCACTGTTGCCCTTCTGTTGTCTTGTACCAGTCTTGCCACTCTCCGTTCTGCCCTAACATTGAATAGTCGCTGACGGCCACAATTCGCACGTTCAGACCCAGATTTTCGGCTGACAGTCCAGTCTTTAAACACTTTAACAATGAGCCCCTCTTGAACATTTAACAAATTCTGCTGTTTTGCTGATACTCGCTCCATGGCTCCGAGCGCCAACAATCATCCCACGTTCAAAGGATGTTAAATCGCGTTTTTTACCCATATCTTCAGAAAAAAATAAAACTTCTACTGTCGTGTTAAACAACCTGCTTCCCTAATTATAATGGTCTGGCCCTCTAGCAACTTCAGCACGAAATTATAGCTAATTTGCCTACAAACATCAGGTGGTCATTAAATCTGGCCACTCAGTGTATAATGTACATCAGACCAATTTATAACTTGCATCAAACTAATTTATAAACATCCTCTTTCATAGGGGGTAGATCCTCTTTAGACACAAAAACCATCAGATACAAGACAACTGGACCAGCCACTATGACAAACCGGCACACTTTACACACACATGGATTCTCATTATTCTTTGCCAAATGTATCCCACTAACAAATTTGTTAAAAATACTTGCTAGTACTTAGTAATACTGCATACGCAACGAGATTATACATTTTTTTTTACGTTCATCTACAAGACATATTGTATAAGTGCTTTGCTAGGGCATTTCTCCTGAACATAGATAATATGGACATGTTGAGCTAAAGTCGGTAAGGTCTCACATGAACAACACACATACTGGTCTTTCCTCAGTGAGATCCCACCTCCAGAACACACAGTGATCTTTCGTCAATGTGATCCCACCTCCAGAATACACATTGGTCTTTCCGCAGTGAGATCACACCTCCAGAACACACTGGTTTTTCTTCCATGAGACCCCCACCTCCAGAACACACATTGGTCTTTCCTCCGTCAGATCCCACCCCCAGAACACACACTGGCCCCACACACACACACAGCTCATTCACCTGTAGCTATTCCCCAGCACAATGCCCAGTTACCCCTTTAGGGACTTCTCTCTGTGCAGTATCTACACTCACACATTGCATAAGAAACATGGTCACTGTCCACCCCACAAACATTTACCACAGGGCCAGACTATCTGGAGGTTCAGCACTTAGAGTAAAGCTAATTTCAGAAGCAAGCTATGCTCCCCAACCAATCTGTACGTATGGAAAGTTTCTCATTGCAGGGATATGTGTGTGTAAGGCGGACTAAGTGTGGGTCTATGTAGGTAGGAGGATTGTGAAGATATGTAAAGATTCTCCCACCAACTGTCATATAAATTAATATTACTGTATGTTTTGAGTCACCAGCTATTACATTGACTAATCTCAATGCGTATAATTCATCATACCAGTTATTACGCTAATGTATCAGTCGCAAAACTAACACACCAGAGGAAGAATCATTTTTTAAAAAAGACAGCAATTTTCAGCTCATTTTAATGAGATTTGAAAAGGTTGTCCAACGGCTAAAAATAAAGTAATCTGTTGTATATTATAGTGAAAGGTTTTTAATTGAGCCCAATATACCTAATCACATAGTAATGGATGTCACTGTTTAGAATCCCCTACCAACTGTCATTGATGGATTTCACTGTATATAACTTGTTATAACCTTTCACCCAAAAGGTCTTGCAACTAGCACAACTAATAATATTATATACAGCATAATGTCAGCAACCAGCAGAAGTATGCCAATTTGGCCACTGTACTTGAGGCACCATTCATTCACGGGACACCAGCAGACGTATGCCAATTTGGCCACTGTATTTTAGGCAACATTCATTCACGGGACACAAGCAGACGTATGCCAATTTGGCCACTGTATTTTAGGCACCATTCATTCACGGGACACCTCTAGAAGCACTGCATGCACTATGAGATATATGGTTTGTAAAGTCCATCAAAAACATGAAAAGCAGTGAGTTGTAAAATCAGATTTTTGTTTTCTGATTGACCTCCAGTGGTCCCTTACCAGGAGGTATTAAGGATTGCAGTAGGGTATTTTGTAATTCCTCTATCCGTCTTGCCTCCACTACAGTATGTACCCAATCACAACAAAGTGTCCCCAATGTGCCTTCTATCCTCAACGTCTCCAAAATTTGCTCTCTGACAAAGCCCCCTCCTTCCCATCTTCACGGTTCCCAATACTTCCCTTCCCTTACTATTTTCAAAGCAGTACTCAATTTGAGCCCTCACAAAATGCCCAACCATTCTTAGTCCCTTCAATCATACATACCTCCTCCAGCAGACACCAGTTGTCAGTACCTGCCCTATCTGTGTTCCTGTTAGAGGAATTTCCCCTCAATTTCTATTCTACAGACAACCTTATCTCCAGACAGGAGCAGCAGCAGAAGCAGTAGTAAAACCTTACAGGAGTACTAAGCCTTCCCCCACTCTATCTGAAATTAAAAAGACAAACAAAAACACGAGACCGGTTTATGAAAATCTTCCAAAAAGTATAACCAGATAGGTATAAGGTAGGCCAAAAGGAACCAAAAGGCTCTCCACTAAACCTGCAAAGTACAACAGAACATCCCAAACAAAAAGTATCCATATGCCTCCCTCGTGTTACAAATCCCCCTCCACCCCCACCATATATCATTTCTTGGAGTTCTTTACAAACAGAATTAGAGGCAATTGCATTATACTTTTGTAGAAAAGCAGTATTAGGAGCAGATCACAAAACACAGAGGGTGGGACCTTAATGAACTACAAGAACTGGATTTGACTAAGTACAAAAATCCTGTTTTCGTAATTGTTCATTAGGGATACAGAATTTCAAGTAAATCAGATATTTGGGATGCAAGCCATCAGTGCAAAAACTCGGGGCAGACTGCAGCTCAAATAGTTGACTGTAGGTCCTTTATGCCCAAAGCTTGAATCAGCTGAAGCCTAAACATCCACCTGGTAAAACTTGAGAGAACATATAAATGAAGACCAAGTGGTGGCTTAGCAAATCTGAAAAACAGATGCCCGATACTGAAAGGTCCACAAAGCACTTACTAAAACAGTAGAATGGGCCTCGACAGGAACGGGTGAAACCTCATCTTTAATCCATAGGGTTGTGTGGTGATCTGTCAAAGCCACCAAAAAATTGTTGATTTAGAAGCAGGCTGTCCCTTACAGCATATAGCTGGCTATTGCCGGCTATATGCTGACAGCGCAGAGCCACGCTGCAGCCAATATTGTCGGGATTAACCCTGTTACCTGATCGACAGCTGGCTCTGCCTCTCTATCCTAACGTATGCTATGGTGTGCTTTAGGTTTTCCCCATCACTTCAAATATATTTTCATGTGATATATGAAGCCTTAGAGTGAGGACTACCAAATCCATAGTGATATATAAAAATGGTAGAAAAGAATTGTAAAAGGGACCTAAAAACAAAAAAACTGGCTAAAAATTAAATTATGACAACCTGTTTTTGCAGCTTTTTTTTCAGTGAAGATTTTTTTTTGGCTTAAAATTGGATAAAATCTTTACTGAACAAAATGTATTGATTTCACAGTGAAAAGAAATGTACACGAAAAATAAGGGGAAAAGGGCTAAATCAGTACATTTGCTAAATGGCACCAACAATCTTTTAATGCCAAGCTGCGAGAGCACAGAATGGGCCTGATTTACCAGAGAAGTAGGGCATGTTCCCCTTGTGCAGCGGTTCTCAACCTGTGGGTCGCGACCCGGTCGGGGGTCAAATGACGATTTGCCAGGGGTCATCTAGCGGCTCCTGGCCGCACAGCGGCTCCCGGCTGCCCGGGAGAGAAACACTTTCTCCCGGAAAGGTTTACTCTGCTCGATCGAGCAGAGTAAACCTTTCTCTGCTCTGTTTTTTTTTTTCTGACATCGGGGCCGCAGGCCGCCGTCAGTCAAAAAAAAACAACAACCCACCATAGGAATGCATAGCTAGATTCCTATTGGCTATTTCACTTTGCAATAGCCAATAGCAAACTAGCTATTGCACCCGCCCTCTGCTGCTGCCATTCAGCAGAGGGGGACCTGAAGTTCTCCATCAGGTCCCCTTCTAGTGATTGACAGCAGCAGAGGGCGGGTGCAATAGCTAGTTTGCTATTGCAAAGTGAAATAGCCAATAGGAATCTAGCTATGCATTCCTATGGTGTTTTTTTTTTTATTCTGACAGCGTACACAACGCTGATATATCCACAGTGCAGCTACCAAAATATTGTGTAGGACTACAAATCCCAGCAATACATTATACACTGTATGTATAATGTACTATTGCTGGCATTTGTTGTATTCCTATATAGCTGGTGGTATTCTGCATTGCGCCGTATAATCATTTTATACAGCGCAATGCAGAATACCACCAGTTATATAGGACTACAAATCCCGGCGATAATACAATTATATGGCACAATGGAGAATAACACCATCTATAGAGGAAAACATCAGATCCCAGCAATAATACATTATATACAGCACAATACAGAATACCAGCAGCTACAGAGGACTACAAATCCCAGCAATAGTACATTATCCTATAATGTACTATTGCTGGGATTTGTAATCCTCAGTAGCTGGTGTTATTCTGCGTTGCGCCGTATAATCATTATACAGCACACTGCAGAATACCAGCAGCTATAGAAGACAACTCCTCCCAGGCATAGTACATATACAGCGCATGGCAGAACACCAGCTACAGAGGACTACAAATCCCAGCAATAGAACATTATAGTATAATGGACTATTGCTGCGATTTGTTGTATTCCTCTGGGATTCGTTGTCTCCTTTAAGCAGTATTTTTCAACCTGAGGGCCGCTGTGTGATTTCTGCTGTGCTAGGTGAGAGTCCTCCTCAGCCCTCTCCTAGCGCAGTGTCATTTCTCCCGCCACACCACCAGATGTCACTGCAGCAGCCGCGTCATCCCTAAATTTTACCGTTGGGGGTCACCACAACTTGGCAAATGTTACCAAGGGGTCCCGGCCCTAGAAATGTTGAGAACCACTGACCTAGTGAATGAGGTCTGTCAAGAGGGTTGGTGGCTTCCGAATGGCCACTTCCTCAGGACGAAGGTGTGTTATACACTTTTGCGAGCTGGAATAGCCAATCAGCGAGAAGTATGTGCTTAGCTTACCTTTGCACTACAGTCTAAATCTGCCCTTTGCCTATAGTGCTGTGAATACTCTGTACACAAACTGGATCAGTATCATCTCTTTCTATTGCAATTGACCTGCATGCTTGACTCCTGGAGCTGTCTTCTTTCCTCAACTTTCTGGTACTACAAAAGTCTTTCTCACAGGATATCAAACAACTGAACAGAACAGCTGTACCTGCATTAATATAATTCTATTAAACCCAATATGAAATGGATCTGTCTTTAGATTTGTCAATGGTGCAAGTTGCAGGAGTAGTATATACATTACAAAATAAGGAAAGAGCGACAGCATTACACACCATATCTAGATCAACCATTTGTTGCCACCCATAACCTTTAGTTGCCTGCATGGTCTTTAAAATCCAAGACCACTCATCTAGAAATGATTATGCTCTGTTTCTTTCATTGGTTATATTCATCACAACCACATCATTGCTAAAACTAGAATCTTCATAACGGAATCATATTAGCAAATGTCAAAAGAAAAAAAAAAAAAATGCTAAAAGACCTTAGAACTTGGGGGCTTACAGGTTGGTGCCTGGCTGCTCAGACTGCGGTTTCTTGCATGCATGCTTTTGCTGCTCAGATATTAGCCAAAAGCTATGCACACAAATTCATTCAAGTGATGTATGTGAAATACAAAGCAGTATCTGTAAATCACAAATGGAAAACAAAACTTCACTATGAGAAAATGATACTCAACCTATGGCCCCCAAGAATTGCTATATTGTTATGTGCGCTGTTTAAGTCTGTTTACAGACACTAAAGGGTCAGTTCACCAAAAATCCACCCAGTGACGTTTCAGTTATGAATGGGCATTAGTAGGCTGAACCATCTATTGGCTTCTTACTTCTCATGGGGTCCCCAACTAGAAGATCTTCCCTTTGCATTCCCTGCCTACCACCACCCTGTAGCACTCCCCATGCTGCAATCTCCATACATTAAAATAATGGAAACAGGAACAAGGAGAACCCTCAAAGGTTACAGTAGGTAGGATGACACAGGAACTTAATTGCAGATAATTCAGCACTAGTGTCCATGAGAAATACAAGAACTCAATGGATAATTAAGCACACCAGCATTTACCTAAATCTGAACTATTTTTTTGGTGGACTGAATCTTTAAAATAAACCGATCATGTGGAAAATATGAAGAATGCTACTTCTGACATTTTCTTCTGAATGCTTGATGCCTGGCTATTAAGTTGACCAACTAGGTTTAATAATTTAGGTCCCCGTCCCAAAAAAGTATGTTGATCAGAAACTGTAGAGGTCCATACTTGTGGGTCACTGACAAAGTATTAAAAAAAGAGGGTCAGCATGATGGACAGGCAAATGGCATTTTCAGAAACAGAGGTCATTAATTGCAGCCTCCATGTTTATCTTGCCACAGGTTTAGTTTAAGGTAGCCATAAACCTTAAGTACCTGGCCAATAATACCTTTGATTTTAAGAGACTGGTGTCAGATAGTGTAGGGGCTAACATCAGCATTTTGAGAGACCTATTCTGGGATAAAGGTTGAGCACCACATGCAGAAGGATGATGTACTGTCAAAAGAATAGATGGCTGAATGAGTGAACGCAGTTAAAAGAAAAGATGCGGAGGATGAAGGAGAGATGAGGCGTAGTAAATACAAAAGAACAGATACAAACAGATGGATAAAGACACAGGTCCACTGAGGAATCGGGTACGAGGTTTGCTATTAGACTTATAGGTCACTCTCTCAGACGTTTGGTGGTAAACCGTCCAGCCTGCAAATGAATATAGAGGAAAGAAAACAGAGAAATAAACTGATGAACTATTATTACCTCTCAGCGGTTGTCCTAAATCATCAAAGCAGCTTTGCCACCCAAGTGATTCCACTTGCTACCTAGTAAACATTCTAGCAAGTCAAGAAAACAAAGCGCTACAGAATGCTCTACAAAAAACAAGGGATGGAAATGATATTGATAATGACCTCTCCTTCTGGCCCGGGAACCCCTTGACCATAATATTTTTTACCAAAGAAATGTCCAGCGCACAGCAATCTACATACTGGGCCTGATGTATAAAAACAAGGGCAAAAAAAAAAAAAAAGTTTCATCCCCAATGCCATCCAGTGGCTTCACTTTTCTTTGCTCCAGGTTTTGTACATCAGTCTTGATGACTTCATGTAAAAAAAAAAATGAAGGCAATGGTTTATTGCTCATAGCAACCAGATTTTGTCACCTGTACTACAAGACAGACAACAGGCATCTCCCTGTGCAACAGGCAATCCCCTTTCAGATGCTTTCAATACACGAGGCCTAAAATTGCTGAAAACCATGCTGTGAGCTGTAATGTCAAGCAGCCTCATTCAGATATCTAGAAACAGTAAGACAAGTAATGAAAGATGATTTCTAATTGGTTTCTATGAGTCTCTCATCGACTTGGCTACTGGCAACAGGGTTTTGTCACCATGGGTTATGACAATATTTTGGCAATAATAATTTTTTCAGTATATATTCAGTATAAATATATTCAGTATATTTATTTTTATATAGACTAGGGAAGGTTTAGATCCTTTGTCAAGTTTTTATTGCCGTCTTTGTCCTTGCTGGAAAAATTCACCCTTCTATTTGTCCTTGTGACCATTGTCACCATGGCAAAAAGTGAGGTAAAACACGGTCACCAGAGCAAGAGGTTAAGAAAAATCCACTGACTTTGGAGAGATTTTCTTTGCACTTGCAGTTGTTTCTTCGGCACAGGAAGTGACTGAAAATATCCCCAGTAAGATAGTGGCAGCAAAAAAATGGTTTAAAAAAAAAACCTAAAAACAAAAAAACTATTATTAATACTGTACAGCTATTCTGTAGATTTTTACTGCCATATGCAGTAAGTTAGCAAGTCACCATTTTTCAAAGCATGACACGGGAGTTTGTTGGTTTTCAGTATGCCATCATTTCATAAATGTGCCTCATCACATGCAGTGTGAAAAATGCTTTACTGTAGGCCTCATAACTGAAAGTGTCTGAGAGAGGAAATGTTGCCCACCATTGAAATAAAGGATGACTAACTGGTGCACATGGGCAACAAGAATGCCTTTGTGTGGAGCAGATATGCAGACCAACTCAGAAAAAGTAAGAGCCAAGCTTACAATTTCTATTATAAAAGGAGGGGGGTTGTCAAATCAGACGAAAAGTCGTTTTGTCCTACAAGCAAAAACACCTGAGGCACTAGAATGGGTGCTGAAGGTCTTCAGTCAATGCATCTGTTAGGAATGAAGATAGGAGACTGCATACTCAGACATGTTCAAGCACAGTTACTGGAAGAACATTTCAGCACCAAAATTTAAGGCAGTCACATGGTATAGGAGGTTTCCTCCTACAAAAGTAATATTGGCACCAACATTGTAAATGTAAACTTGAACCATGAAAGTCACTGTGCAGCAAAGTCTGACAGGGTCAGTTGAAAAAGAAGAGTATTTCCAGTTTAAACTTTTTTTTCATTAGTTTCCCGAAAAGTGCAGGGAAGGTCAGAACTTCAGTCAGGTTTTTCCTTCTGTCTGAAACCTTGCTAGGTATATTTGTCCTCACTTCCTGTGCTGGTGACCAAGACAGGGAGCAAGAGGGAAATCTCCAATCAGGGACATACAGCATAGACAAACTTGTCAATGGCACAGGAAGTGTGGGAAGTGTGGGAAAATCTCCCCAAATGGGCCATATACACAGAAAGAAAAAAAACTTGACTAAGGTTCAATCCCTTCTCCCCTATCGAAAGAAAAAAAAAAGGATGGAGTTCTGGTGCTAGAAGTGTTCCTTTATCATTAGCAGTAAAATTGACCAAAAAAAAAAAAAAGAGAAATGCTGGTTAATAAAGTAATATTATCTGTGCAAACATGATGATCGTGTTGACTATTGGGATTAGGTTTGGTGTTAGGTTGACTATTATGATTAGGCTTGATGTGTTTGGTTAAGGTTTTGTGAAAATAACAACGTGCATGTTGCCTAACCCCTTTCAAATGGGCAAACATTTTAAGAAAAAAATGTTTTCTACATTTTAATGTATTATTTTTTTACAAATGTAACTGTATCTAACAATCACACGCTGAAGGCTTATTCTGTCAATGAAGCTTCCAGCCTGCATGTGATCTCTATGTCATACCCAACACCATGATCACATGATGGGGATCCACTTTGTTCCCAATCGTTAGTGGGGACCTGAGTGGACAGTGACAGCAGGCTGGGTTTTAACCCCTTCGTGACGTGAGACGTACACTGTACGTCCCGTCACAAAGTGCTCAAATAACTGGCCACGTACACTGTACATGACCAGTTATTTACTGCTCTACAATGCTGGTAACCGCTGAGAATCAGCGGTTACCATTCATTAATGGATGCTTCAGTATAGCGGCATCAGCTGCATAAAGTGGTGGATGCTAGCTCTGTACAGGGAGGATATAAGGACTGTGGGCAGACAGAGGTTAAAATTAACCTTTCCTAAGAGAAATGTGGGAGCTGTGATTGCTGTCCTCCCTTTGAAAACGCTAAGCGCCTGGCCGTTATGTTATGCTGTTATGTTGACCCTTTAGCGTCAAGACTTCCTAAGCAACTAATGCAGCAAAAAAAAACCCCATTCAGTGTACTTGTTCTTGGTTAGCATCCGAGATTCCTGAAGCAAGAAGCTCAGTATGAGAGCAAGAAAACCAGCATTTGTAGAATGAGAAGATAGCCTCTCAGTAAAGGTTTTCTCTAATAATAAAATTGTAAGCGTGATAACTCCTTTCAGAACATTCCTGATTTGTTTTTGTGCTGGAAATCATGTTCCCCCCAACAACCCTATCAGTTTTTGTGAGATAAAAGCCAATGTATTGGTTTCTGGGCACTTGATAAAGGAAACTTTCCTGGTACATTGTGCATTTGTCTCGCACAATAAATCTTGAACTGTGGCATTGAAACAGCTGTGCTGTCCTCGATCTTCATTCCTCGCAGGGAAAGGGAATGCATTTTTAAAAAGAACACTAACATATGAAGAAAACCAGGGCAATAAGCCTGCTAACCGTTTATACACTGTGCAGAAGAGTGTGCGTCACTAGCCCGTCGTACCAAATTAAAACGCTGAATCAGATTAGCGAATTATGTAATTCGTGTTTCAATGCTAGCAAGCGGAAATTTGACAGTGCAGCTTAGCCAAGACTGCCCCGAAATGTACCTGAATAGATTTCAGCACAGAGAAGATGAAGATGAATGAATCATTTTCGCAGTGTCTGGCTTCTATTGAAATGCAGAAACCCTGCTGTAAAAGCAGAAAAGCCACGTGCAGTCGGAAGGCAACACAGCCCCTTGTTGCCTTATTATGCATCTGGCTACATTTCATCCTGAGATGCTGCACTGACAGTGAGACTAGCTCAGGAAGAAAGCCCCGCAGTGATAGATCACCTTGTCCACAGCTGCCATGCACATCACCACCATCCCGGACTACACCAGAACAGATATTGTCAGATGACACCGTGACCTTCACTGAGCAAGGCTGCTGCGTCTGGACACCACGAACCGGGGACGCTGTGAGGGAGGAGCCAGCAGTTTTGCCCTTTATATCTGGGTGAGATTTAAGTGGATCCTTGGCAGGTAACCCATTACACTCAGCAGTGATATTGCCTGCAACAAAAAAGCAGATGTATAGAGAGAACATGATCTGCAACAACTAATATAAAGGAACATTAAATCAGACATATTACAACTTACAGTGCAATATAGAATGTAATATAGCATTTAAATTGTAATTTCATCATTAAAGAGAACCGGCAGGGCTGGACCTATGTACGATTATATTTAGTCTTAAATCTAAACTCTAAACAGAAGCATCTGTTATAATTATTACATGATGAAATGTATGCAAGCAGCAGAGCTCAGGCTGGGGGAGGGAGAAGCAACACAAGCAGCTAGTCAGCTGTGCAGTGCAATGAGCATGCAGATAGGAGGAGAGAGCAGATAAACTCATCATTATGCTGCTTTTCCATGCACTGTCCAGTCACATGCTGGGGGGCGGGGAGGAGACCTGTAAATGTTCGTGAACTGCAGTTGAGAAAAACCAGGCCTCCTTCCCTGCCTATATATCCTTTGGAAGGTAAAAACTGCTTCTGTGTATGTATTTAATCTGTGTATTAAGGAGTTTTAAACTATTTTACATGTGAAGGCTTACCTATTAAAAGGTTTGCATTTACCCCCTTACTTTGCTTTAAATACTTTCCGTACATGTCTGATCCCCAATTGTCCTACTGTATCAGCCTCAGACAAAGCAAGTCAAGTTTACACTTATTTTTAAGAGAGATAAATATAAAGAAACCGTCACTTTGTCCAATTGGGGCAATGTAATCGATTCACTTGAAATAGTATCTCCCTCAGCTACTGATTGCCATCTTTGCTGCACCATTCCTCTTTTGGGTTTCAGGAGTCCTAACTCTGTGTAAGCTCCTTTTTGGATGTGTCAGATCTTACAAAGGGTTAATGACTTCCTCCCCTCATGTGACTATGTTCGAGCCCGCATATCTGAAGGTGCCAACATACCCTGAAGCACCAGTATTCCCCAACGATGCCAACAGAAAAACTAACTTACTCCTTGTGGGTCGCTATGCCTATAATCAGGGCCGCTAAAAAGGGGGGATACAGCAAGTTGGCCGGACCGGGCTCCATCATCGAGTCACCGGCTTGAAATGTTTTCTTCCCTTATTTCTCCCCCAAGGCTCTATTTCTTTTATTATTTTCTCTCCCTACCCCTCCCCATGCACATCTCCCCCCCCACCGTATGGTTCTTAGCAACTGGGACGCTGTGACTGGCATCTCACCCAGCTCTTAGCAACTAGTGACATCACTGATTGCCAGGAGCAGGACGGGATTAGCCCGGAGTGTCCCAGGTTGCTAAGAGCAGAGCGGGGAGATGTGTATGGGTTTGTTCATTGAACTGCACAACTGCTAGTGTGAGTGTGCCCATACAGTGCCGATACGCTCAATTGCATTTTGGGGTGCCATTTAAATGAAAGGCAATGCAATACACCTGCCGCACTGTGCCGCATGGCAGGTGAATTGCGCAGTTATACAACAGTCATGCACATGACTGTTATAGGCAGGGCCTATAAAAAGATCCAAAAACCCAAACACACCATTGTTACTACTCCATTTAAAATAAAGTTTTCATTTTTTTAAATGGGCAAAAAAAAGGGAAACATGGGGGAAGCTATAAGATATAAAGATCAGGACACAACAAAAGCAATGATTTTCTAAAACATAAAAGGCTTTGCATACTCTAACTTGGAATTAAATTTTAAAGGTGGACTGTTTCTTTATAATAGCATTGCACAATATGCATACACAGCTACAAAGTGCATCACCTACTTGCCCCGTTTTTCAGGTGCTGAACCAAAGGATTAAGCAACTTTCCGCTTTTTAGTTTATTCTTGCTGATTCTCCGTCGACGGCCACTTGGTGGTGCTGCGTGAAGGAAGCCCACATTAGGAGGGAGAGGCTTGCCCAGCCTGACGTAAAGAGCTTCTATCTCTCTTCTCTGCTGTACTTGCAGTTCTGTGATTTCTTTCATGTGCCTAATGGGACAAAAGAAAAAAAAAAGCTTGACTTGTACAACCGACATAAATCAAAGTCTCAGCCAGCTATACATTATCCTTGTACTTGTAGTGAATGCAGGACAAACCTATGCGGGCAGGAGGTTGTCCAGCTGCAGCTTTGCATTACTATACAATGAATAAAAAGCTTTTAGTGCAACACATTATCGATCCCCAAGGTCTCATTGATTAAAATGAACTAGGACAGACCTTGTAAACATTTTCAAAAGACTTAAGGGCAACAACGATGTGCAAAATTCAATGACGCACACAAAACAATTTTACATACAAGGTCTAATTGGTTACTATAAATTACTGCAAGTGGCACACTGCTCTCCTCTTAATAAATGAGCCCAACTTACTGTAGCAAAACAAATAAAAGGAGCCCCCTAAAAAATGTATAAACTGCAATAACCCTTGTCACAACCAATTAGAAATCATTTGCTAGCCATACACAAATTCAAAATGTCTCAATGATCCATTTGTTTAGTAAAACACATATCAAATAATTTATACACAATCTAAAAATCTTCTTGCTTAAATGTGATCACTTCTAACATTAAGAGTCCTTTGGGAACAGTTAAAATGTTGCTGTGAAAAGGGTAATTTTGTGTTTTAATGAATTGGTTTGATTGGGAATGACAGAACGAGCACTTCCTTCAAGTCACAATCAACCAAATGAAGCTGGATGATCGCTCTCAAAAATGACCAGGCGGGAGGGGAGTGAAAACTTGATCACGGAAATCAATAATGGTGATAAAACAAGCATGATTTACTAGAGACATTCAAAATATGGAAATAAATTGGACTGGTACGCATATGACCTTTATAAGAAGATGTAAATACAGGTAAATCTGGTTCCTATGGGCTTTTGCACATTGAATGCAATTGTTGCACTGCAAAACAAACTAGACCTTTAAGCCTCATGCGCAAATTGTCTATTTTATCATAGAAATTTAGGCCAGGTTTGAACAGTGTCCCCCACAGACATTTAGGGATGGTTGAGGGGCTTTGGGCTTGCGTTGATGGGCAAATAAAGCGTACTTCCAGGTGCATTTGGCATGCATTTTAGATCAGTTTCATATGCTTTTGGGACCATTCACTGGTCCTTCACAGGCACATTACACCTGCAGTTGACATCCTTGTAACCTGCATTTGCCCTCTCAAGCTACATCAGCCTGCTTCAAGCCGTTTTTGCATTTATACTGACTTGTAAAGAGATCTGCTGGCTCACTGATGTTGGCTATACCCTACACAGCAAGCAATGAATCCCTGGTGATGTGTGCCAGTTTTTAAGTCCATATTACGATCTATCATGTTTAAGCCCTGAAGGTGGGAGGTCTTTAACCACTTGAAATGTGTTAGATAGTCTTTACTGACAGACATCTCAACAAGCATCACTTAGGATACCTCTTATTTGATATTATTTTCTTTTTTTTAACATAAAAGTGGTTTCCTATTTCTGATGATGGGGGCAACGTATTACGTTGTATTGTGTATAATGACTAGTACAGAAGGAAACATTTTGGAGAGGCATTAATTACCTGAATTAAACGTTATCCAATATCAAAATCTTAATCCAATTGAATATGTATATTTATAAAAGGAATCTGTGTTTTGGTTGGAGCTTTAAAAAGATACATCAGTTCTAGCTACAGGAAACGGGTGGCAAAGAAAAAACAGCAGTACAATGGTCAATTCCTTCAGTTCTTACTAAAACCATGTAAAATGTATCAGCTCGAAGAAGCACAAGGCAGAAATGACTTTTGGTTGCCAAAGTCAGTGCTCACAGCAGGACTTTCACATTTATATAGGAGGAGATTAATTGACCCATTTATCTGGGGTGGGTGCCATTACAGCAAGCAAGTTGAATGATGCCTTTTTCTCGGATCCTAAAACCTGCAATCGGAGGACTAGAAGCTGTTAAAGGATGAAACCAGGGCAGTCAATATTTGTCAATGGTTTACATTTCGCGTGCAAGTAATAAATAAAAGCACTGGCCAGAGACGCAACTAAACCTCTCTAGTGTTAATTTCCATTTTATGAACGGACCACAATGTTCTTTCCATTGTTGATATAAATTAGGATTCCTGGAAAAGACTGCAGTTAACAACCTAAAAACAAATACAAAATACAGTTGTAGTCTCTGCCCTCATTCCAAATCCACCAAGACGGAAACTGCAAAGCTTCCATACTAAGCTCCTTACTGAAAATGCTAGGTGCCTGTCTGACATGATGATGCTCTGGCTTCGGTAGTTTCTGAGTCACCGATACGGAGCAAGTAAAGCAATAGGGAATACTCCTACTTGCTGTATGCTGTTCTCGTTGTGTGATTCAGAAGTAATGGCTAGCTTTAGTACTTCTGAACGAGTAATACTTTTTGGGGGAGGTCAGCAGGAGCAGCCTCCAAATTTCTCTCATCATAGGCATACTTTAAAGAACAACTCTTACCAGTGCAGTGGGGCTACCCCCGCACTGCAAGGGTTAAGTGATTGTTTTATCTAGGGGACTCAAAGCAGATATACTTCACCTGATCCTCCGTCCACACTGGCCTGCTAGACCGGTCCATACACCCTCTTCTCACCTGGGCTGTGGCAGTCTAATGACCACGGACGTCATCAGGTCTTATGCTGGTCCATTGACTTGTATTAGATGTGAGAATGTTGAGGGACATTTCATAGCCAAAGCAAAGAGGAGAAGAGAGAGGTGAGCGCTGACCACTGAGGATCAGATGAGTATATCTGCTTTATATGGTCCCCCTAGACAAAACACGCACTTAACTCTTGCAATGTGGAGGTAGCCTCTACTACAAGGGTAGATTATTTTTTAAATTTCCAGAGTTCTTCTTTAAATGGAAGCTGACCTGACATAAAATATCTCCAAGGTAGTAGCAGTGTTAAAGCACAGGCAAGTACCAGTCTTGGTCTTCAAACTAACCTATCCCTATCTAGATCCTAGACTAAGGACTTAACTTATGCCCTAAAACCAAGGAGATCAAGTCCAAGGGACATTTTCTCTCATCCTTGTAGAGTCCTTGGATTATAGGCCTAAAAACTGCACATGGCACATCTTCTACTGAAAATGTAAAGGTTTTATTTAAAAATGTTATTAGCTTGTTGATGAGGGGGAAAAGGAAGAACCAGGGAAGGCAAACTTCAGATTTAAATCACCACTTCTCTTATTTCTAGTTGTCACACATCATTTTTGCTACAATTCAACTCTACAACTGAAACTAGAATTTTAGTGACATGATAAAACCAGTATTTCAAAGCAAGAACCTTAAAATATCACAAAACAAAATGGAGATTTTTACTCTGCCAGGTCTACTTTAGCTGTAATTCTGCAAATTGCTACACGGTGACTAATGCAGACAGCATAGACGCTCTGAGTCACTTCCTATTATCCTTGTAGATTATGTGCGTCAAAGACTTCAAAACTTCTGTTAAGTGCAGGCATTAGGGGAAAAGCAAGTCGCTTTATCTCTCCATTCCTGCCAGTATAAAAAGTATTCACAAGTTACTATTAGAAATTAGATATTTGGCAAGTTTTAAACTTCTAGATAAAGAGCATGGTCATCAAAATAAAGTAGATCCACTGTAATAGGGAGGGAGGAAATTTCATTATAAATGGTCAAAGACAGCAAAGGAAAGTCAAGGTTGAACAACTGTTACAATAATGATTTACTATGGCAACCTGTAACAAAAAGGTGCTCCTGAAAAGAACCCAGTATTGAGAAACTCTGCCAGGAAGTGAGAGGCAATCTACCCAAAATGAAAGGAAAATTCGGTTGCCACCAAACAAACCTTCCCTCACCACCTGACCTGGTGACATAAAAAATGTTTTTGTCTAATTTCGGATAATGTGGTGAAAAACTGTTCATTGCTGTCTGAATGCCTGTTAGCGAGATTTCCTTCTTATTTTCTTACAGTCTGTACTAGTGCAAGGGGAAGGCCATATTTTAGAGTTGGTAAACTGTAGCTAAAGTAAGTATAGTAACCGACTTAGGTTACCATGTTACCCTGAGGAAGGGACCCTGCATGGCCCTGAAGCATCGGATAAATTATTTAGGTGATACGAAGTGAATAAATCTGAGCAGATAATTTCACACATCTGGAGTGCTGGTGACTTCACTTTCAGTTAGGCCAATAAAGCATTCTCACTGTACATGGGGCAAGTGTGTGTGGTACTAGGCCCCAAAGTCAGGGGTTGAGCCCTTCGTAAATTTAACTAGAATCAGAGGCGACCACAGAAGAAAGTTGTTTAGCTTGCTAAAATTAGTAGCAAGGGACTTGTGGTGACTACTCTTAAAAAAGGACATTTTAGAATTTAAAAATGGTAAATGGGTAAACTGTAAATTCAGAAAGAGGATTTTAACAAGAACATCTCTTTAGAAGTCATAGCACCTTTAGTGTAACTTTGACCTGACTAACATTGTGGAGAATACTTTTTAGCCATCCTGGTATGGACTTGCATTGATACTCAAGGGCATTGCCTTGTTGAGCTGGACAGGTGACAGGACATTCTTCTTTGGAATTTTCTGATGCACACGGATATTCATGGTTCCTCAAATGAAGTCAAGTAATGGAGGTCATGGGGCAGCAAAGCATCCCCATATACTCACACTGCCACCAATATGTTTGACTAGTGGTATGATGTTTTAATGTAAAAAAACATTGGCATATTAAAAAAAAGGACACTGTAAAGACCTTGCCTGTTGTCCATCCGTCTGTTGGTTGCTCACAGGCTGTTCATTACCAGTGTTTTAGCTCTACAAAAATGCAACAGGATGAGCTGGAAAACTGCAGTGGTGGATGAGAACACCTTAAACTTGCAGGTGCACAGGAACAGAGTCTGCAATTATGGCAGATATTGATCCTGCGTTATTGAGTACATATAAGAAGCCAGCATCTGATTTAGCCCCCCAGGCTCCACTTATAACTAAATGTCACTTTCAGTGGATAGACCTATTCATGACTTCAAGAAAAGGAGCATAACCATCTACTACAACAAGATGTTTTCTTAGATGTCTTTCAGCTCTGTTCAGTTTACTGTACTCTGATCAATAACAAAATGTGATATGGTTGCTAAGGGATACTGCATTTTGCACTATGCTCCTTTATTTAATAAAGTTTATCTTTTTTTTTTTTTTTTACAGTTACCAAGTAATAAAGCAACATAAAAAACATGGCTATAGCCCAACTTCACTTTTCAGAAGGAAATAGGAAAAAATAGCCCAGCCTGTGGATAAATGAATGCAGCTCTCACCCCCTCTCTGGAGCTGTCCTCTACATTCACTCACTTTGCAAGCCAGCGCTAGTCCTCAAACCAGCATCATGGACACAACCCCCAGATGCGCTTTATCATGCCATTCCGGGCTCACAGTATTTCTGGACAGCATGACACTCACAAGTCAGTGTTCAGGAGGAAATATTTGGGATGTTGGGCTTAAAAGCAACATAACAGAGCATAGTTAAAGCAACATACTGCATATAGTACCAAAGAACATGCTTATATAAACTTAATTTTTCTGACTTTTTAGATGGACAGATCCAGATATACATACTTTTCTCTGAGGTTCTGTAATTCCTTTTTCATATCAGAATCCTCAAGCTCCGAGTCATTATCACTGCTCACATAGGAAGACTGTGAATGAAAAGATGTCACATTTATTGTAGGGATTTTCATGCCTTGACCGCTTGGGGAATCTGGGCCCTGCACACTAGCCTTTCGATGCAAGAAAGCTGTAGCTTTCTTCATGAATTCATTAGCCCCTTTGCTTGGGGTAGATGGAGCAGAATCTTTGGCCTTTGGCTGAAGAATCTCATCCTCATCTGAATCACTTGACACATGTCCACAAAAAAGAGAATTTATAGGGGAAGAAGTATGCGCTCGAGGCACAGAAGGCTTGACAAAGTTGGTAGGAAGCTGGTCTAGATAGACATCTGGTGGGGCAGAAAACCTCAAATAACTCGGAGATGTGACAGTGACCTCATCTTCTGTACTCATAACAGAAAACCTCCCAATGGTTTTCGACTTTTCAGCATGATGATGCCTCTTTTTAGGAGGAGATCGTTCTAAAGAACTTTGCTCTTTCCACTTCTGGTCTCCAGAATGGCGTCTTTGTGATTGGGCGGCAGCATGGACCTATTTTTCTCTCGTCTAGTCTTCGAGCTCAAAAGTATCAGTACATGTACTCATACTTGTACCGAGTACTGTACTTGGTATCTGTGCAACCCTACTTTAAAAGGTAACTTAATGCATACTGCTACTTAAACAGTTGAAGTGCATTAAAGTTTACCATTTACATGTCAAATTGTAGTCTCCACTATTTGTTATTGTTATTCTGACCGTCATATGATTTTCACATCTCTGTCCCACTGTACAGCAATGGAGATTACTCTGCTAATCCCTAGTTAGCTTTTCCTTTCCCTGGATCACCTTTCTGCTCATTGGGACGTAAGTAATGCCAATTCATTGTCTAACAATAATAATAAGATTGCATCACGAGCCTGCGATTTGGCAGTAGTTTGCCACACATTCACATGATTATCTGCACAGAATTTCAGATCCTTTCACAGGAAAACAGTATGCATGTTGTATTTATACTGGTAATTTGTCTGTTTGCCTGGAGCTTAAATAAATCCATCTTCCAAAATAACATTTTTAATGAGGGTAAACACTAGATGGTACATAGAGGTATATTAGTCATCTCGGACACAAAACTATTATAATAATGCAGCAAAAAAGGCACCTGCCAAAGAATCTGCAGGACACCTAAAGACTGTAAATGTGTGATTTGACTTTTCTCTTCTTAAGTTAAACAATACCGATTGGTCTCCTCCCTGCTCCTCATCTTTCTGCTCTCTTCTCTTATCAGTAGGGATGCACCGATACCAAGTACCGTACTCAGTACAAGTACAGATACCTTTCGAGCTCCAAGACTAGAGAAAAATTAAAACTTTAGGAGGCAGCTGTCATTTGTAAGGAGCACACAGACCTCCTGGGATTTGTACATCTCTGTTTTAAATGTATGATTTTGTTTTTCATAAATATAAAGGGATGCACCGATACCATTTTTGCGAGTACAAGTACTGATACTTGCCCAAGTACTTACAAGTACAGATACATTTTTGTTTATGGTCATGCAACAGTTTTTCTAAAACAATATCGAGTAATGATTTCAGGACAGTGGTGGAGTGCCAGAGCTAGGTCCCAGCTGCAACCGCTGCAACCCTGGTAGTTCTCATGAAAATGCCAAGTATCGGCACTGGTATCTGAACTGGTATCAGTGCATCCCTACTTGGCAAGTTCTTTGTCAAACCCAATAATTGCAGGATACCTGACTGACCCCAAGTAATGCTCCTCCATCTTACAGTGCTGCTGTACAATGGATTACAAGACAAAAGAATCAAGTCGAATTCAGGTATTTTTACTAGCTGCATTTAAAATAAAACATTTTATACATACACAACTGCATTCATCTGGGTTTTTTTTTTTTTATAACCGCCTAGAGTTTTAGTTTACTTTAAAATGTAGTTGTATCCTCTTTACATTGTACTGTTGAGGAATTTTAAAACATTTCAGTTCGGTCATTTGACTCTTATTGTTGCACTCAGAGAGACTAGATACGAGAAGGGTTTACATGCAAGATCCAGCCACACAATGATTGCTCACAATAGTGCATGTTCCCATCAGGCAAACAGGCATGTCTGGGTCTTTAGGAGTAGGGAGGGGAAATCAGACAACTGATCATCTTCAGGGAAAGCAAAAATGGCAGTTAAAAAAAAAATCAATCCCAGCTGATCGACCCTTGGCTGAGCAAGCTCAACCAATGGACATCAGGGAGGACATACGCACACAAAATCATTCCCTGATCTGTAAAAGGCTAGATTGGGCAAAAGATACACTTTCCTTTGTACCTCTAAAGTTGTATTAAAACTTTAAAGCTGTTTTCAACAACAAGCTGTCCATCTACTAGCTTGGATGAGGGAAGAGCAGGGAGCAGATGTGTGGCTTATCCTGCCATGCCTGTGTGTTTGTGGAGACAGACGCAGCTTACTAGCACACATAAGGGTGGCTCCATGGGACCATGTAAGGGAAAAGAGCCCCCCTAAAACAGGATATCAGGGCCAGCGCTCAGGGGACCAGCTGAATGTCCAGGAAACTAAAACATTTAAACATCAAGGAGAAGTATCCATTGTAAGTGATTTAATCAGCATTTGAAAACGTTTTTATTTTAATATCACTTTATAGAGACCCTGATGTGTTATAACAGTTTATACCCTTCATACATTTTACACTTCAAATGAAGGTTTAGTGAAATCTCTATCACACAGATGCTTACCCTTTGCCTTGGTGCTTCACAGTCATCTGAGCCACCACTGAGTGATTCTGCTGATAGAGCACTCTCAATTGGATACAAGATGGATGTGTTACAACCAGTCATTGGAGTCATGTCTGCATTCATTGGCTGCGAGCTTATAACTTCTGCTGTACTTTCTAGGGTTCCAGAATTTTCTGGTGTCCCAGCAGGCATATTAGCTGGAGTATATTCCTGATACAGTAGATTTCTGAGCTTTTCATCTAAAGTCTTAATTGTATCATATGTATATTCCACTCTGGGTGGACCTTCTCCATCTGACTCCATGCTTGCTTGTTGCAAAGTTGAATTTACCACAGGTAAAGCTAAAGGCTGAGTCTGAGAAACAGGTTGAGATGCTGATGATATTTCATGAACAACCTGAATGCCATCGTTTGTTTGATTACACTGGACAGCCATACAAGTATCTGGCTTTATTTGCACAGCTGGTGAACTGCAGTCTGATTCGTAAAACACAGGCTGAAGTTTCACAGGTTTTTCCTGAGGAAGGTTGTGTGGTTGACCACTATCATGGGTTACCTGTGCAGGGTGGACAAGTTCGTTTGAACCCTTGTCATTGTATCTTTGATCTGGAGGTGACACGCATGTATTGTGCTCAGATTGTGCCAAAGTGCGTGCTGTTGCCTTCTCATTAAGTGACAGTACATGAGGTTCTGCTACTTCCACTTCAACAACTGGCTGAAAAACCGCAGATGCACCAAGAGTAGCAGGATCTCCTTGCAGGAAGGAAACAGATTCAGGAAGAGTTGAAATCGACATTTCAGTCTGAGTTTGCAGATCGGATGATATAGTGGATGACGACTGTGTTATAGAGGACAGTGTCAAGGAAGTAGGAATTTGTGTAGCATGTTCACCAACATCTGCGGAGATTGACTGGCCTGTGGTTGAGATGGACTTGTACTGTTCAGTAGGGAATTTATGTTGGCCATCTTCACAGACCATTTCATCTGTAAGAAATGAACGGGAAACATTATTCCATCTATCTGATATCATAGATACAACAGCTAAGACCAACCAGATTTGTATCTCCAAGCTCTCCAAACAAAAACTGTAAATAGATATTGAGTAGGTTGAACCTAAATAGCAGGATTTTATTTCTTCTACCATTTTTAACACTCCCTTGGTGTGGCTGGAATACATTTAAAGCTTCGGTTTCCTCCAACTGACAGATTTGGTTAAAATGAATTGCTAATTTATTCCCACACTAGATCAATATGATTCCCAGTCTTAAAGTAAACTTGTCATGAGATAAACAGAGGGACTGTCCTATAGGACATGTAACCTTCTGACCATTATAACTCTTGGTACCCAATCTAGAAAGAGCACTCATCAGGTAAACACAGTGATGGAGCACTGAATTTGAAGTATTTTTAGATTATGAGCAAAGTTTCCACATTTTCTAGAGGATTTTGCCACTAGGATTTTATTCCTTTGTTTAATTAATTTCAGCACTAATTATTTTTTTCTTTACTTATATATTGTAATGTGAGGAATTGTTTGGTGAATCACTGAAGGGTATTGAAATAGTGTACGTATCCACTTTTAAGTTTATTTTAGCACAGTGCAATATTTATTTAATTTGCTTCTGATATAGCTAGTTACCTAACTGTTACGTGGAGCTTGATTCTTTTCTCTGTCACTGACCTAAAACAAGTAGGCAGATTAAGAAAGTCAGAGAGAATTGTCAGAAGCCCTTAACGCAAGGCATCAAAGAGCCAGGAAATGAACATTTTTGGAACAAAAGGCAAACAATGCAGACTCCATGTTTCTCTTGTGATAGATGTTGCTTTAGATGCATAAGTGTCATTTTAAATGCATGGTACCTTAAAGTAAAACTGAAGCCAATTTTGTTTTGTTTTGGATGAAGAGAATTATGACCCTTGTCAGGTTTTTTTGCCTTCTGTATCTCATTGGGGAGATTTCCCTTCACTTCCTGTTTAATAGCCACAACAGGAAGTGAGAGGGAAATCCCTCCAAAGAGAGGGAAATCTATGGTAGTCAAAAGGATCACCAGAACTAGTGTCCCCATTGGGAGATTTCACATTTATTCCTGTTCCGATGACAACCCAAAATTCAGAATGTTCTTTTTCCGTAATAATGGTAACCAGGACAAATAAAGAGGGTCAATCTCCATAATGGGGACACCGATAACATCAAAAACCTGACAGGTCTGCTAATGTCTCTATACTCTATCCAAAACAAAAATGTTTTTGCTTCAGTTGCACTTTAAAGTGACTGTCATATGGGGAGTGCGGGCTCCCATTGTTGGCCTTCTTAAGAAAATGCTAGATGCTTGAATGCGTTTGCCTTAACTACTTTTTTAATTACAGAATAAGATTGAGCATGCTGTAAATGAGGGTCAGATAAGTGTTGGAATTACCTATTAAACCTGTTCTGGTAAGACAGCACTAAAGCCAAACATAGCAGCCAGGGTACTGGCAGTTTCCAAAAAGGAAAAAATAGCAATCGAAGCCTCCATCATTTTTTCATGACAGAGTCCCTTTAAATGTTTTCATTGCTTCACACAGCCGTCAGTACACATTGACAGCATTCCAAACTCTACATAAACCAATGTGCTAACATGTGCTGTCATCACAGAGCTCAGTGATGACTGCTGTGAATCAAGGGCAGCAATCAACTGGGTTGTATAAAATGTAGAGATTGTGAATGAAAATGCTGGCACCCATTATAGCCAATGTATGTGATGCTTAACAGGATCAATTCATTGAGCTATGTGCTTCCACCACTTCAATAAGGAATAAAAAGTAGTCCAACTTACAAAATTAAAGACCTTCCATAAACGGGTACCAATTAAATAAAAAGTCCCATTTCCTGTTTTAATATATCAAGCAACAACCCAAATGCCCTGGAGGTTCAGAAAAATACTTCTGTTTCTATTTGCAGCAGAAGAATATGTAAATGAGAATTTGGGAACATTTTATATGATTTGTGATGAAATATATTAATTCATGCATTAGCCAAAATGTGACCTGAATAAAATACTTGAAAGGACTGTTAATACGAATAATTCAGCGGCCAGAGTATAGAGGTGGATGAGGTCTAACCAGACGTTCCATTATCTGGAGCAAGGTTGCATAAAATGTAATAGCGCTATGGAGTGCGTCTACACCCCACATTTGTCACATGAGCAACCTCAGTGCATGTGTTGTAATGCTTAAGAGAACCAATCACAATTGGGCTTGTGCAATAATCTAAATATTCAATATCATTAAAAATGTGCATAAGGTTTACATTAACCTAGTAAAAAAAAAAAAAAAAAAGGTCTAGGCTCAGGAAGTTACAGGTAAACACAGACTGGAGGCAGTGTTATTGGCCTGTGGCAGGGCAGTTCAGAGTTTGCATAACGCACATAACAGCCCTGTGGATCAAGTTCATCTAATCTAAAAATGTAATTGTATCAAGTAAAAAAAATTATGTTGACGTCCCAGAAAGGTAGTGTTCTTGTCAATTACTGTGAGCTAGAAGGCACAAAAGAAATATATATTTATTGCGTAAACTAGTAATACAAATCAACCATGTAATGGAGATGAACAAAAAGGTAGACATGTTTGAAGTTCAATCTGGACAACAACCATGGCTCCCTCCAAATATAATGGAAAAAATTAGTGTAGAGGAGGGGTGTCATCTGCAGGATTCATCAGGTGAAACGTACAGTATATGATAAAAGCCTCAAGAAAATAAATGCAGCCACCACATCGAAGGACTGGTAAGCTCAATTACATTACATTTTTGAGGGTTTTTTTTGGTTCAGTTATGATTTAAGAGAAAGGAAAACAACTATACGACTGATGGCATTATGATTATTGCAAGACAACATAGTGTTATTAGTAAGAGTTCAGGCAGCAGACTAGGGCAGCAAATGTCAGCTCTCAATTGTACCTCTGATGGTTTGTCTAAGGATGACTCTTGGAGCCAAGTACTTCATAGGTGAACCAGCTGAATTATCGCAATCAACAAATCAGGGTAATGGTACACTTACAATTCTTCAAGGATCAGCTCTCTACTGGAGGACATAGCAGATAGGTGAAACACTCATCTGCTTTCATTAGTTATATTTAAAAAGCAGTGAATGTGCTGTGCAACATTTTAGTGCAGGTGAATCCATCTGGTGTATGTGTTTTTAATTACAGCAATTAATTTGCCTAGAATGAATGTCTGGTGAATGGCACATTAACCACTGTATAACTATAGCCCCATTTCTCATTTCTTTGCCAACTGGATAACCGAGGCGCCATTCTTTCCTGACAGGGAGTGAAGCATACAAAATAAGGAAATGTTCTTTTATCTTTGAGCAATCCTGACAGTGGAGATTCTCGACAGCAACAGGATTGCAATTGTGATATTAGCCTTTAGAGAATTTTCCTGAGAGCAAGGCAGTAGGATAGAATCATTAGACTTCTGTGATTAAGCAGTTTTTCTCATTATGCAGCATTATTTGCCTTGTAAGGTCAAAAGTTTATCAGCACGGATTGGTAAATACGTAATAACGGCTTCCTGAAAGGTACATAGTAGGACAGTGCCCAAATGTCCATAGCTTCACATGTAGACTGCAGTATGTGCCAGGGGTCAGAGACGCCAAATCACTGAAATAAGCAACCAGGGCTCATTGGCATTTGGGCAATCTCATAACTGCAGCCAAGTTCATTATTTATTTTTATCTATTTATCATTTAAATAACTTTAAATGGTGATAATTTGAGTTTTAGTCTCATTCCTCTTTTACATAGGCCTACAGGGCTAACCCCACAAACAATACATAACATATTGTAAGGTCTCACGAGCAGGGCCCTCCTAATCCTCTTGTATCAATAGTAATTTAACTGTACTCTCTCACTTTATTTTGTTGGTGTTATATAAAGCCTGTATAATAAGAATACTAATATTTAAAATGCTTCCTGTAGATGACAGTATGGGTGGTGCATAGAATGAATTTCTTTCTGAATGGCCAGGGGACCATACAACAATGTAAAGTGATTGACAAGAGCCTGGAAACGCTCACCTGCAGAAAAGCAGACCAAGTCACCATATTCCTGACAAGTACAGGCCTTCACATAGAAGTGTTGCAGTTGTGTACACAACATATGTCAGAATAGAAACAAAAGCCCAGGGCAGCTAGACTGCATTCCTACATGTGTTTTCATGCCAAATGTATGAGGGTGAATGTACCTTTGGCATTAGCAACTGTGCTGTCACTTTGATGCTCCGACTTTGTGGTCACTGAAGAGACATCTGTGGAGTTTGGGCTCTCCATCACTGGGCAGATGATAAACCACCGCTTCCCAGTATGCAAGACTAGAAAACACAAATGCATAAAAGCTTAATAATCTACATCAATGTGAACAAAAAGCCAACTATGAGAAATGGGATGATGATCTCATACCGTTTTGCTGGTATACTGGTGTCTTTACTTGGGCATGTTGATTTTCCTTGAAAAATTAAAAAAACGAAAGTGTTTAGCTGTCTTACCCGATGAGACCACAAAGTTTAAAATCGTAAAAATCTGATTCGTTTCAAAGAATAAAGATAACCAAAATGATGCAAAATGTTTTGCAAGGGCCAAAACAGGGAAAAATCATTCAGTAGCTTCTTCGATTTCTCAGATAATCCAGCAGCAAGATCTCTATGTAGAAGTTCCCAACTTGGTGCCAACTGCGGCTGTTACTTTGACAAGCAAGGGGATCACTTTACTCCTGCTGCATTGAACTAAGAATCCAAAGAAGAGATCAAGAACCACTCATAATGGCCGCAACAGGTGAACTGAGCTGGAAACAACAGTGTTACAACAATTATAATAATGGAAAAAAGAAGCCCCCCCATCACCCCAAAAAAGCTCATATTTGATTAGGAATTAAACCACATCTCCAGTAAATAAAAAAAAGTCCTCACGCCAATGCTAGGGGCAGAAAGGCTAAAAAAACACAGTGTTCCCACTCTGTCAGTTCACCTAGAAGTAAAAGTAGGTGAAAACGGTCACCATATTCTAGTAGCAATTTGCTACTAGATCAGAAGTACTAGGTATAGACCTAATTTAGAGAAATACTTCATCCTCAGATATGTGATCTTTACTGTGTGGCCCTACCTGAACATATACAACCTTGCTACAGAATGTGACCCCTCCAGGTTCTCTTTAACCTGTGCATGTGTGCTATAGCCCCATTTATTCCAATGGGGAGCCACACTCTACAACACGTGTCAAACTCAAGGCCCAGGGGTTGAACCCGGCCCACTAGGCCATTTCCTAGACTTCTATTTTCAGATCTAGGTATTAAGTTATTACTAAAACCAGTGATAAATCGAATGCAGAGGCAATTATGATAAAGATTAGATACATTTACAGGCGGTCCCCGGGTTACATACAAGATAGGGACTTTAGGTTTGTACTTAAGTTGAATTTGTATGTAGGTCGGAACAGTTACATTTTTTAAGTGCAACTCCAGTCAAAATAATTTTTTTTTGTTTTGGATAGCATAGGGAAGGGTCACGGTTATTTTGCTGTCTGTTCCTGTTGTTCAGAACATTATAATATAATTAAAACATTTTTTTATTTAAAATGACACAGCAAAAAAAGTTTTTTTCTATTTTTAATTTTATTAACTTTATTTTTTATTATTTGTTTGCATTTTATTTAATTTTGTCTTTACTTTTTTTACATTTTTTTTGTCTTTTAATTATTTTTTTGTAATTTTTTTTTTTTTTTTGTATTTTTATGCTGGGAGCCATACCCAGCCTGCTATTGGATATTTCAAATTGCAATAGCCAATAGCAGGCTGGCTATTGCATCTGCCCACTGCCTGCTGTCAATCAGCAGAGGAGGGGCCTGAAGCAGAAAGTTCTCTATCAGGTCCCCCCATGCTGATTGACAGCAGACAGGTGCAATAGCCAGCTTGCTATTGGCTATTGCATTTTTACAATATCCAATAGCCGAGGCCGGACCAGGAGACCAGCGGATTGTCCGGACCGGGGAAGCCGGTGGAACGGCTAAAAAGTAAGCCATCAGCGGAGGTACGTGGGGCATCGGCGGTATGCAGCGGTCTGTGTCCCCGCTGCCTTCGCCAACACAGGCGCGGAGAGCAGCGGAGATTGAAAGGCAGCCACAGTTCTCCTAAATGTACCGGCGGCTGCCGGTACCATTTAGGAGTACTGTGAACCCCGTTCATAAGTACGGATTGTCCGTAATTTGGACGTCCATAACCCGGGGACTGTCTGTATATAGTTACAGATTTGAGGGCAACCATAATGTTGATGCGGCCCATGATTAAATTGAGTTCGATACCCCTGCTCTACAGGATCGCTGGAGAATAGAATGAATGGGGCTGCACTTAATTGGGATCAAAAGGACCTGCAGGGGTATCTTTGAGGCAAGGCTGTGCAGCTCAGCTAGATTAAGGCTGAAGGTAAGTACTTATGCACTCAGTGGACTGCACTCAGACGGGGTGGGGGCATGCCTTAAAGTGACAGTAAATTAGGAGTTAAAAAAACAACTTAAAAATGCATTCAAGAACCTTAACTATCAACAAAAATGTACCTTATTTGTGTATCACTCGGCTGTAGATCCTCAAATCATCTCTGAATTGGTGCGGACACTGTCCTTCCTTCTGGAAGGTGGATACTTTTGTTCCCCATTGCCTGTGTGTGTGTTGTGAAGTAGCTACCACTCCAAGCTCGCTCCCGTGATGACCACAAATCTGACGTTTAGTTTACTCATTTGTATTGAGCTTGTAGTCCATCACGGGAGTGAGCTTGGAACGGTGGCTACCTTACAACAGACACAGGGACCATTGGGGACAAAAGTAGCCACTCTCCAGAAGAAAGGAGGGTTAAAGGTCGCTTTAATGGGCAACTAGTTTAATGGGCAACTATGTCTGATATATAGTATTTTACTCTCTCCACTAACTTTTTAAAATACTGTAATGAATGCATCTGGTAGTACCAAGTTTAGAGAAACTTGTGACCGTCCAAATGGTCAACATTTGCAAGAATAGTCACTACAACAGATGATTCAGTAAACAAAATAAAACTATATTAGGTTATTTTAGGGTATTTAAAGCAGGAATTAGACAATGTAAATAACATACTAATATTATAATCTACATCACCCATTCAGCTTGGTAAAGCAACTGAAATGTGTAAAGACATTACTCTTGCTAGGTGTTATAAAACCCACCCTGCCGACTCCATGTAGCTTTATTTGTAAAAAAAATAAATCAAGGCGACTGGACTTGCTGTATTTTTATTGAAGACAGTTCGCTGGTCATCCGACCAGCTTTCTCAATTCAGGAAGCTAGTCAGATGACCAGTGAAACTTCTTCAAGAAAAATACAGCAAGTCCAGTCGCCTTTTTTTTACAGATACCATGACCTGGATGAATGAGAACCTTCACAGACATATCCATGTAGCTTTGTCACTGTGAAAGGCCAAACTTACAAGACTTCTGTGCTGGCAATTCTTGGCATAATCACGTCAATCCACAGGCAACATGAAATTAGGTGTAAGCTTTCTATGCAGTGTGTGGATATTTAAATGCATCATGCATATTTCATTTGAAATTGTATATGGTTTCGTTATTGTTGTCTGATTCCATCAAACTGTATTGTATTTAACTACATGAAAAATATTAAGCATTCAAAGTAATCTTTTGGGGCAGTTAAGAGACTGCAACAGCAGGGGACGCGATGACACATGAAGCCTTGCATACACTAACTGTTACCTGGCATGCACATCCCCTACACAGTACATTTACGGGTTAGAGAAAAAAAATATTGATACTTCCAATTACGTCCTAATCACCTCTACCCCATCACCAAGGATACCAAGTAATGAAAGAAAACAAATCCAAGCTGCCAGCAATGTGGGTCTTTGCCAGTCTGCAAATATGACAGCTTGTGCTAGATAAAAGAGCAGTGATGGCGCACCTAGGGCACACAGAGGCTCCTCTGGTGGCACGCAAGCCTAGGTGCTGGTTTCCAGGGCCCGCACCCGGGGTGCTCACGAGGGCCTCCAGTGTTCCACGGGGACTCCAAGTCACATGAAGTTTTTAAAGATGGCCACCGCAAAAAGAGGTGGCCATCTTTAAACCTGGCAGGTGCCCAAATCCTATTATATTGCCGAACCAGCAATATATAAAAACAAAACCATCCCGTGATGGTCCAGTGGAGGATCAGCATGATCTGCATCTCTTGTGATCCTCCACTGGACCACAAGGATAATCCCCAAGTGCTGGACCCCAGGGATTCAGCCCCCTCCATGCAAAAAACAGGAAAGCAGGAGGCCAATTTTTTAAATAATAGTTGTGTGTGTTTTGTGTGTTTTTTTTTTAATGAAGATGTGTGTTGCATGTGCGATATGTTTCATTACATGTGTGAGGTGTTTTTTTTTTTTATGTGTGTGATCTATGTGTGCGAGTTTCATTATGTATCTGATGTGTGCATTTCATTGACTGTATAAATGTTTGAATATATACGTGTTTCCCTACTTTGCCTAAGGGAGTGACGCTGAAAGTTTTTTTTAAACCCCAGCGCCCAAACTGCAATGCAATAACAAACTTCAGTGTTGGCACTTCGAGATAAATTAATTGATTCTGCGTTGCAGTTTGGGTTCAAAAACGTTTGTCATCACTGTACTAGGGGGTATTAGTGAATGAATACTCCTGTCATACAAGTAATAATATCTACCTGCTCATAGCTGGTTTTGTTGTTTTACAAATTGATTGCATTCAACAATTCTACATTGCAGCTGGTTTATTTTTCACGGCACCAGCTACAGGATTTGGACAGCCAGGTTCTAGGCAGACAAAAGTAAAAGTCACTCTTTTACCTGCAGCAGTAAATGTCTTGTAAAAGATTTTGTAGTGTGCATTAAAGATGGCCAACACTAATATTCATTACACATCCCTGTCCCTTTGTGGTCCAACTTCGAATAAATAACCCCGCAATAAAAGTAATTTATGCAGCCGAGAAGCAGGTGCTGACAGCCGGGGGTGGACAGCAGTCAATTTGCAATTTGCTTAGAGCAACAGATCTCGTTTCACAGGGTGTTCTGGGTAATCCAGAAAAAGCACTGAGCATCTCAGATAGATGTACTGTACCTCCCTCATTTCTGCCTTGGAGTCAGCCTGTTGAGGACTTGCCCCTTGATCGGAGCTTCTCTCCCCTTCCGTGTCTTCGCTCAGCATGTCCTCTGCCTTGTCGATGACATCCTTCATCTGCTCAATGAAAATCTCTTTCTCCATCTGCAGTATGAATTCATTTTCCACCTGGAAGCATACAGATATGTTAATTCACAGTCTTGCCGCATCCACGGGGCACAATATCAGAATGGGAATACTAAGTGCTCTAAAATAATACACCTTCTGTTTAATACAACTGAAAACTTGGAGACTGTCATCCTACTATAGGGGGGGGGGGGGGGGGGGGGAGAAT
>NW_017307265.1:240605-244740 GCF_000935625.1 Nanorana parkeri | reverse complement strand
GAGTAATCCTAATGGGAAGACAGACTCTTTTAAAGAAATGTTAATTTCAGTCATTCATATTGTGGCTTCTTCAAATAACCACATTAGCCCATTGTAAGACACTCCAAAGGACATCAGAATGCTGACAAAGCTAATGTAAAGAGGGAATACAATAGACAGAAAGCGCTTGACTGATGTGAACATGCATAGATGGTAATACTGAGCTCAGGTTCTTGCTAGTGATGTAACCAGACAGGATTATATTTAGAATTCATGCTGACCTATGCACACTTTATTGATGCACCCTTTTATAAGGACTCCATTCCTCACCATGTCACACGTTTAAAGAAGTGATGTTTTAGGCAGAATTCCATGCAAACCTCTATATAAACAGATGAAATACATATATGGTAATGTTATACCTACAAAAGAATCTCTATTTCTATCCAGCCAGTTTTGAGATTTACACAGCTGTCTTGCATAGCACAGGGCTGTCTAGCAGGGCAGGAGACCTGATTTTTCCCTGCTGCAGTTAGGGTACACTCACAGGTCTTGTCCCTCCCCCAGTCTGTGACTAGTTAGTAAAAGGAGAAGCAGCAGACTGATTAGCTAGTCACTCCTCCCATCAAATGTTAGAACAACGGTACTGCAGTCCAATTGACTGGCCCCTTATGCTGCTTCTCCCTCTCCCAGTCTGAGATCTTTTGTTCAGGTAATTACAACAGACTCGTGCTTACATAATAAAAAGGTAGTTCGGTAATACATCAATTCAAGGTATGTTCTTTTATAACTGCCTGAAGTTCACCTTTAAAAACAGGGCTTGCATATGTAGAGTAGAATACTTTACATATAAAGCTCCTACCAATTAAAGAAGAGCTGGCTATATACCATTGCCCTATAGCAGGGGTAGCCAAACTCCGGCCCTCCAGCGGTGGTGGAACTACAAATCCCATAAGGCATTGCAAGATTCTCTCAGTGACAGACATGACTCCCGGAGAGAGATGCATTCATGGGATTTGTAGTTTCACCACAGCTGAAGGGCTGGAGTTTGGCTACAGCTGCCCTATAGGGTTCTGTCACTCCTCTAGGCAACACAGATCTGCTGGTAATTTACACACAAGTGTCCAAGGGTGTTCATATAGAAAAAAAAATGCCATTTAATGCAGCCTCTTTATACTATACTGCCCTAGGCACAGCCATATGACAGCCTTACACAAATATGGTCTGTTATTTGAGCATGGCTAGGTATACTTGCTAAAAATCTTTGCAAAATACACATGGGGGAAATATATAGACAAATTTTGTGTGCCAAAAGCTTTGCACCAATGCTTCTGCACCAGTGATCACTGCGTACATATTCAGGAGGCAAAACCCCAACTCTTTCTACAAGGCTGGATGGGCAGTTCTAGTCAATCGTGGAGCTCTGTTCTATATGTGACTTCTATGTGCAACGTGCCTGACAAAAAGGCATTACTTACAACTCTAAAAGATTACAAAAACCTCTAAAAAGTCTCATGCAAGTCAGTCAAGCCTTTTGCTTCCATTTGCATCCTGTACACTGTATATAACAGCTGGAATGTAAGAACTGCTAGGAGCAGCACAGATGGCTCTTTTGTTTGAGATTAAATCTGCTAATAGGAGGTAAAGCACATATCACAAAAGACCCCAATAGTTGCTCCCTTTAACAGTCATTCATATTCTCTGGAGACTACCACATACAAAAGGTTTCACAAATAATGCAAAACGCTGGATGAATATTAGCCTGACAGCCCCCTCACCTCTTTCTTGCCTTACCATGTATGTAGCAATCTCCTCTGGTGCATCGCCATCCAAGTCAAATTTAAAGGTAACCATTTTGTGGTTATGCGTTTCTAGCTGGCATTCTACCATCTTGTCTCCAGTGTTGCACACCTGCAGAAAATGCCCATGTAACATCAAACCGTAATGCCATCTGCATACAAATGTTCATCTAAAAAAATGGTCCTCAGCTTACATTAAGAATGGTTAGTTTAGGCTTATTGGTCTTTTCCTGGCGAGAGCGAGTGCGCGATGACCTCCGATGATGTTTCTTAGCTGGTTTTCCATCCTGTTTACTGCCATGTATGCCCTCATATCCATCACTCATTTCTTTACCAGAGGCGGCATCAGAACCTATGTAACTAAGCAACAGTACAACAAATAACTGTTAAAACTAGACAAGACTTTAGACTGTTTAAACACAAGATTAAGGCTCTTTATTTTTTCGGTTTCAATATTTTTATTAGGTTTATGCAGGAGTACAAAAACTTGGGAAAAAGGTTGAAAATCACAAGGTCTGTCTTGTGCAAATGTCACCTTAGATATTGAAAGGGTCAAGGCTGGTTGTGGTGAAGGAAGGAGACAACAGCTACTGTTGATCTCATGAAGGCCCTGTGTAACATTTTCCAAGATGAAAAAATAAAAAAGGACAGGGTATTAAAAAAGAAACCGGAAAAAGAGCAGAGGGCGTAGTCCAGGACTCATTGGGCCAGCCAAGTTCATCCAGCAGGGTTAAGCTCTTACTCAAAAATAGGGGGCTGCATTGCCTCCATCCTCAGGTAACACCCAGTACAATGCATCATTAGTTTCACAGATATCACACACGCTGGCGCTATCTGCTTCCCAGACTTGCAGGAATATATGATGATTAACAAATATGCTCATTAGTTTCTCATTCATCAGTATGGTATTGATCTGTTGCTAAATCTTCGATAAATAGAATGGATTGTTTCTTCCAATTCTGGCAACCTAATTTGGTAGCAAAGTAGTATTTGATGAGTTGATTTTTGAGGCTTAGGCAGAGGCACAAGGGCATCATGTATCAAAGCTGCCCAGTAGTTTTTGCATAAATAAATGGTGAAAAGGTATTTCAGGAGCTTGAAAATGATGTGTAAAAGGTTGCAGCTATGGGGCAAGTCCGCTATATATGTAGTACGTCTCCTACTGTTGTGCAGCCTTGGAAAAACGTGTTAGGTAGAGCCTGGCAGGGACCATGGACCACAACATTATCAGTTTATATGCTACTTCCGTATTGGTAACATTTCAACATTTTAGGGCTGTCTAAACCTGGGGGAACAGGCGGTGTGAAAGTGACAGTAGTAATGGAAAGTGGGGTGACAATAAATTGCTAGAATTTCTGGGGGTCTCAAGGGAGGTGGGAGACATGCAATATATTGAAAAGGTAGTTAGCTGCAATTTGGAGTTTCCAAAAGGGTTTGGAGCAGGGCATTTTTAAATATATTATGAATATTATTCAGGATGTATACAGCACCACCAGTTTGTGCAGCGCTTTACAATACAAAGAAGACATTACAGTTACAAGACAATATGGTAAAGGAGTGCCCTGTCCGTGAGAGCTTACAATCTAAAATAGTCACCAGCACTCGATATGTGCAAGAAGTAAAGCACTTTTTATTAAATCACATGCGCCATACAGCCAACATTTCAGGGCCACGCAGGGTCCCTTCTTCCGGGCGACCTAGCGACATAGTTACTATGTCGCCCAGAATAAGGCAACATTGGCTGTATGACGCATGTGACAATTTAATAAAAAGTGCACATATCATCGAGTGTTGGTGACTTCTATTATGGACTGTATCTGACACGGCGCCATCCGTGTTGTCAGGCCCGGATTTGCCACCGAGGCCCGGCCTCGGGCGGCAGGGCGCAGAGGGGCGGCAGCGCTGTCCTTGTGGTGAAGTTGCCCTCTCTACATTCAGTCCTGCTTTGCACAAGCAGGACTAAATGTAGAGTGAGGCAGACGATTTTTCGTTTACATGTGAACTCGGCGATGTCGCCGAGTTCACATGTAAACAGTGTGCAGCCTCCCCCCCTGCACTTACCTCTCTCCTCTGGTTCCATCCTCCGCCACCGAGTCTCTCACTGCAGTGAGCAGAGCGGCAGGGTTCAAAAGTAACCCTGCCGCTCCGTGTAGACTGTGAGAGGGGAGAGCTGTGCTCTTCCTCTCTCTCCTGTCACAGGAGTTCCAGCACAGTGCTGTGCTAGAACTCCTGTATTGGAGGTGACAGGGTTAATAAAGAGAACCTGTCACCTCCAATTGCTATCACACAGGGGATGGTTTTCTCCTGTGTGATAGCAATAAAGTTAGGTGGAAAAAAAATTAAATTGATTAAAAAAT
>NW_017307265.1:219917-240377 GCF_000935625.1 Nanorana parkeri | reverse complement strand
AAAATTAAATAAATTAAAAAAATATGAAATAAAAAAATAAAAAGGTGATTAAAAAGTAAAAAATAACAAATTAGAAAATTATAAAAAACAATAAGATTTTAAAAAGTAAATATGATAAATAAAAATCTAAAAAAAATTAAATTGATAAAAACAAAAAAGAAATAAATAAAAAACAAAAAAGTGCTAAAAAAGTAAAAAAATAAAGAAACAGTAAAAAAATTTACACTAACCCCGCCGCCCTGCCATCTGGTTGCCATTCTCCATTGATGGGAAGGGGGGTTGGCCCTTCCAGATGAAACAAGATCTTCCACATGCCAAAATGTATTCACCTTCTTAAGCCATAAGGCAAAAGAGGGGCACATTGCTGTTTCCACATGTCAGGGATACAACTACCGTGTTTCCCCGAAAATAAGAACACACTCGGTCTTATTTTCAGGGTAGGTCTTTTTTTTTTTATGTATAACACTCCAAAGATAATGCAAATACAAATTAAATAATCCAAAATGGCAAAGTTAAGAATAGAGTGATCAGGGCAATCAGGGTTGCCATACCTTTCCAAGAGCAATTTGGTAACCAGAATGAATGAAGCGCACGTTCACTATAGATTCCTCACAGGCGGAGTGCATTTGGTATCACTCCACCTGTGACAGGAGCCAGCGCTATAGAGGAAATATTGGCTTATGCGGCTCTGCTCCCTGCGCTGCCTCCATGCTTCCTCTAGCGCTGCCTTTGTTGGCACAGCTGATTCTCTCCCGCGGCTCTTCAAGTTCCCCCTTATGCCACCACCGGCCCTGGGAATGGTCACAACCAGGTCTTATTTTCGGGGTAGGTCTTATATTTTATCAATTCCCGAAAATGGTACTAGGTCTTAATTTCGGGCTACGTCTTATTTTCGCGGAAACAGGGTAGCCTAGCTGCTTTCATCAGATGGAGAACAGATCTTCAATATCTAGATTTGGGTATCACATTATGGTGTGAAAAGAAGGGTTGCAAGTCAGGTTTTTATTGCTGTCTGTGCCCCTACTGGGGAGATTCACCCTATTTTCTCTAGTAACCATGGTCCTGATGGCAGAAAGTGATGAGAACATTCTTAATTTTGAGTTATCAGCAAGGATAGAGAGGAAGTGTTTCAATGAGGACATATTGTGGTGGCACTGTCCAAGAGAGGATTTCCCTAAATGTAAAAGTTTCCTCTTGCTTGCTGTTGCATCTACAGGACACTGCTATCCTCCCTTATTAGACACAGATGACAGTAAGCAAAGAAGTAATAAGCAAATGAGGGTTACTGCATCTTGCACATAAGGTGGCTGTAGAATGACTGATATTTACAAGTGACACTTGTCATGGGTCATTTCTGACACTAAGGCAAGTCAACATGTTTGGCAGTTGAAGTACTCCTCAAAACTTCATACACATTTTGGAATAATCTCCTTGCAAGCAGAGACGATCCTCTCCAATGCTGCTATAAAGCAGGAGGAAAATGTACAGTATCCAGCATGTTTTGATGTCAACATTAGAACCACAGTGGGTAATGGCACTCAGATGGCTCACTCAAAACACTTGGAAAGCTCCTTGCACATTATTTATGGGGAAATATCCATCAGTCTATGGCCACTAATAATCATTACATTGATTGCTTAAAAAAAAAAAAAAGCCAGAATGCCAGAATCTGGAGACTTTTAACCACTAGTACTGAAATTATAAAGAAAATATTAATGTAAATGTCCTTCATTATAGAACTTTCTACTTTAATCTTGCTGACTAACAATAAAGAGAGTGCCTACAATAACATGGTTGATGAACAGAAATAACTCACTTATCAAAGCTTTGAGTCGAGCTTGGCAGATTTTCTTGATTGTGTTGCTCCTAAAAGATGAAATGATACAATTAGTTTAATTGTTTAGTTAGTTAAATATTTCTAACATCAGTAGAGACATTACAATTAAAATGTCAAAGGGCAGCCTGAATAAAAGAAAGTAAAAAAAATCTACCTCATAAGCAGATTCTGTAAATGACCGGGTAGCTTGGATGTGAGTGAGGTTATGAGACTCAGGTTGGGAAATGCCAAGACTTGGATAGGATATACTCTGATTCTCAGCCAAGACTGCCTCGGTATGTGGCATATGTGGTACAGAAGGTTGGGCGAGGTGATCCTGTCCTTGCAATGGCTGGGAAATTTCTGAGGGAAAGTGGACAGGTGGAGACATCGATGCAACCGGCAAAATTCCTACGGGGGTAGTTAAGTCCACTTTATACTGGGAAAGACCAATGACCTGTACATGATTGATGAAAAGCAGTTATTTAAACAGTTATGTTCAATCCTATGAATATATGTATATATTTAAAAAAATACACTAAATGGACAACTATTTGTAGACACAAACATTACACCTATCCCAATCCAGCACCACACACATTATTATGGAGTTGTGCCCCCCCTCTCCCTTTTTCAGCTTTAAAAGCCTACATTTTTTTTGAGAAGGCTTAGCAGAATATTTTCGAGTGTGCCAGTGAGAATTTGCGAAGTCATGTTCTGAAGTTGGATACAGAGATTTGGCTCACAATCGCTGTTCCAGTTACAGGGGCACAACAGCTTTGAGGTCAAGGCTTAGGCTACAAGTTCCTCCACTCCATGGAACTGGCTTTGTGCACAGGAGCACAGTTAGGCTGGAACAGAAAAGGGCATTTCCTAAACTGCTGCCACAAGGTTAAAAATACATAATTGTTTAAATGTGTTTCTATGCCGCATTAAGAGTAAGCTTCACTAAAACCACTTAAACTCAATAATTGGCACTGGTGTCTACACACTTTTGGCCATATAGTGTATACACCTATTTGTCCCCCTAAAACCTTTTTGTGCCGAACATTGGTGGTCTTTACCAAAAATACTATATTCAAGCAGGGCTGTTTATTTTTGTTGCCCTGAAATAGCATTTGAGCAACACATTGTGACGATCTTATGTGAATGGGAACAACCTGCTCCGAAACAACAAATTGTACAGGTTAGAAAACCTGTCCAGAAAGCTACCGTTCCCTGGGAAATAATCACAGGTAGAGTGTCTGAATCATATATCTTTTTCATCGCCTCTTCATTTAAATCAAAAAAGGAACATTCAGCCAGGATTTGTGTAATGGATCCATTGGTGATATTAAGTACCTGACGGCACTCGGAACAAGTCTGCAAGGGGCACTACCATCCACAAGATTTACCAGCAGCCGGAGAGCTTATCTAAGCAATTTTTTCAAACTATTGGTAGAATATCATGCTTCGAAAAGGTAAATTTTGTTGACCTCACAGCAGATAAAATCTGAACCTTTTGACTGTGTGTGCATCCCTAATTAGCCCTGCATAGGATTCTACTGACTACAGAGATGAGTTCTGATCATATCCAAAGTAGAAATATACAGTGGCTGAAACAACAACAGTTAACTGCTAATAACGTATATCACATTATTATTATGTTTACATTAGGTATCATACACTGAAATATCAAATGATCATGTAAAAATGGAAATAAAGACAAGGGTAGGAAAATAAAAAGAAAAAAAAAAAAAGATTGCATGCTCTCAGAATCAAAAGCATAGTCATCTTTTTTTATTCATAAAAACAGAAAAAGCTTTACCTATGGATGTAAATTTCTTGACATGCGCCTTCTAATCAGGAATTGCAAAATGTTAAAGTAGTAGTACATTTTGTTTCAACACTGTAAGCAACTAAACATTATTTCTAATTAAAAAAATGCCTTATTGATGAATAAAATATATATCCATTTGGTAGAATGAAGATCAAATTGAGATTGTGTGTGCCAAATGATTACATTTACAAATCTGACCTCTAACAAAACTTAGAACTTAAATAAATCACAAGCTAGATTTATCGGTACTTGAATTACTCCTTCCATTAATATATTTTCTGAACCAATCCAAAAATATTAGATGTTGGTATGGGATACTTTATTGTGCACCTTCAGTATCCTAGTTTAAGACCATCATCTTTTACAGTTTACTGAAGTCGAATATCCAAGATGAATCCTTTTGTTCCCGCAGAACATATCTGCTTCCATTACAGGCTCTATTTTCTTGAAATGAAGAAAACATTCGATGGTGCAATGATTTACTACTACTGCGCTAGGACAGCTCAAGGGAGCTTGTACAAAAAGGTAGCAAGCTGGCATCTCGGTAATGATGAACAACACAATCTCTGATGGAAAGAACTCTACTAGCAATTATAAAACTATTGCCAGAAAAATACTTTTAAAAAGGTCATACTTTTAGAACAGTGGCAGTGTTCATTGGTTACGTCTCCTTCCCATCATTTAAATGATGAAACGGACAAACGGCTTATATTTCAAAAGGGGCATAAGATATAGCTAGGCCAACATCTTTTTATATGTAAAAAATGTAAGGTGATAAGTTATTAATGCAGCTCACTTCACTGAACCTGCGCAATTTAAACTGTGCATACTGTGAATACTAAGCATGCTAGGCGTAAGCAGAAATCACCTTCAGTGAAAACCACATGCCTTATTTACCAATAGGGAGGCTTAGCAAGCAGAGCAAAGCTCAAGCTTTGTTTATAATTTCAGATGCCTATTTCTAGATCTATTGATCGATTTGATGAGAAATTCCTTCACTATATGGTTAGCAGTAAAGATAGCAGCACCCAAGACCAAATGCTGCAGAAGAAAAGGCAACAGTAAGTCTATTTTGTTTACTTTGAACTGAAGCTTGCTAAAGTCTGCTTAATACTTTAAAGCCACAACGTCCACTCCCACTCTGCAGATTAAAGGCCTTCGCAAAAAATTAATACGTGCATTCATTGCAAAACTGAATTTTTTTTTGCACTGGAGCCGGCAAACAGCAATCAGTGGATTGCGGGTTCAATGCACAGGCTCCTGCAGGCTGTTCCAACAGCCCCAGGTACATACCAAGGCAGGAACCTTTGGTTATGGTGCTGGAGGATGTTATCAATGGACTAAAATTGCAGTGATACCATTATTTTCTTCATTCACGTGGCTGTGCAGGTGGAGAGGAACCCTGTGATTTACGTAAGTGGGTGGGGGTGAGTTGAGGGTGGGGGGCTGTGGTATGGCACCATGTTGCACTTTAAATATGTGTGTAACATGGAACCTGGTGTTAAAGGTGGAAAGCATCTTTAAACAATACCCATGTGGTTTAAGCCTAACCACATGGTTATCACTGCTAACCTGTTTGTAATTTCTTTGTGTTTGAAATGAAAACTAAGCAACACCAAGTTCTTGAAAGCAAAGAGTGCTTATTGATATATATATATATATTATATTCTCAGTCCCATATTCTGTATGTTATATGGGTATAAAAAGCATAATAGGACTTCAAAAGGAAGTTCATTTATGTATATTGGCACATATGTAGGTTGTTGCTAGTTCATATTAATTTTCCTGGACTATTGCACTATAGTAGGCCTAAACTGTAAGGCCTCATTCACACGGGCGCTTTCATATCCAATCAGCAGGGGGTCCATGCACAGATTCCCTGCTGATTGGAGCAGTTTGGAACGGATGCCACTTTTGTGACATCCATGTCTTTTTTTTCCTCCATCGCAAGATGGAAGAAAATACTGGACAAATTACCGGACACATGTTGGTCTATGGGGAGTCGAATGTAAACGGACACAAGTTTACATCAGATTACCCCCGATCTGCCACGAACAGGTCCACCAAAAAGGAGGTTTCGTTTTCCGAACCTACCTGGAGTTAGGGGGTAATCGGATGTAAACAGACACACATCAGTTTAGGTATGGCTGCCGACAAACACCGGGCTACCAGTCAGAATCAACTGAAAAGCTGACTGGTGGACCTCATCGTAATGCCTGTGAGAAAGGGCTCTTACTAGAACAGTTTACTAAAGTATTGCATATGAAAAAAAGCTGCCTTTTTTTAGTAACAAATGTAATCCTTCCGTGCACAGATGGACAACACAGTCTTTAATGGAAAGAACTCTACTAGCAATTATAAAATGATTGCAAGAAAAATAATTTTGAGGTGGTCAAACTTTTGGATGCTGATTTCCTCCATCTTCTTTCAGCCACTTTGTCTACCTGCACAAGCACCAGCTTATTATTGTACGTATATGCATCCTAAATGGAGGTCAATAATAAATAAAGAGGATGCAATGGGTGCGTTAACCATTCTTCAGTCTACCTTTAAAAAGGTTTAGGCTTTACATACACTTAAACATGATAAAGCTTATGAGAGATTTTAGTAATTTGGTTTAGTTGTGCTTAATTTTAGATATAGTAAACTTGTCCTCAATATTTATCATGTCTCTTTTTCTTACATAATGATAGATAAATCAATTTTTAGTGAAACATCTGCTCAGTACATGTAAGAATACACTTAAAAGCCTTACAAGTCAATTTGCCAATACCAAGCTAAGATGCTGTCATTTTCACAAATTCATCATTGATCTATTGTTCCATATTGACAGTCATTTCATTTCTCCAGATAAAAGAGCTTATGGCTACCTTCTGCTTACAAACACAAGTAAATTCAAGTCATGTGATTTCCGGTGTACAAACATTTTCTAAAAATTCCACCTACGGTATATAACAGGTAAAATGAACTACTACTTTAAATTCTGGCAGCCTTGTACACATGCCCATGTAATGTACGCATGATAACACATACGACCAACATGGCTAGATGCTAGATCATGTTGGGGTGCTCCTTCTGCAGAAGAAGCATTGCATGTGTGTGACAGTTTTTCCTCTGTTGCAATGGGATCTCTCGGACCTACCAATCATGTCCTTGCTCGAACCCCTGTGGTTAAGGTCAGGTTTTTTTTTTTTCTTTTCGTGACAAAATGTAGAAATCAGTGGATTGTCGCAAAATATTACCTTGTTCCCAGCCCCAGATGTAGTCTGATCAGGAGGATGGGTTATGCTTGGATGATGTGACTGAGGAGGAAGAGGAGGATGGGATTGTTGTGACACAGGCAGAACACTTGGGGAGAGATGAACAGAAGGGATATCACTCTGAATGATCTGCTGAAAAGAGGCCTGGTACGCCTGTGATTGAGGATGTTGTGTTGGCGGCTGTGGGGTCATTAATCCTGGCATGCCAGATGTTGCCACTGCTAGTAAAGGTATGGGAGCAACCTGGATATTTGGCAAAAGATTAGTCTCATATGGTAGCACCAACTGCGGGGTGACTGACTGCCCTGACGGGGGCCCTGCAGGAGTGACGGAAAAGTTGGGCATAACCACACCTGGTGGGAAATACTGACAGGGAGCAGGCAGGGGGGTGATACGGACAGCAGGTAAGTCAGAGAGATTGGCAGGGAGGCTCTCGAGTCCTGTAAGAGGAGTAACTGCTGGTATGAGAGGATACGGAGGAAGCTGAAAGACAATGCACAAAAAAAAAAAAATAAGAAATTACTGCCGTTAATACAACACTGCACAAACTCAGTAAGCATAGTACTTCATTTATATCCAAGTCTGGGTGGGGATTCCTCTTCAAAATGCAAACAGTGTTTAACATTTTGGTATTAAACTTTCACACCAAAAAAACAAAACACATTTTCATTGGTGGGCTGAATCAGCCACATGTTTACTTGTATATTTTGGAAACACTTGCAGCAAAATCTTGCCACCAAAAAGGTAGCAGCACCAACCCACAGGACCACCACTAATCTCCTTTGGCATTCTCTATTAAGTAAAATATAGTAAATAAAAATCCAACAGGGAGAGGGAGATCCCTTTGTAATTGCCACGGCAGGTTGGTGGACATGGAAAGGCAGATGCACAGATCTCAACAGCAAGTGCAGAGTGTACTTGTGGTCAGGGTGTAAATACTCAAGAATTAACATTTTCTCAGGCAGTAAATCAGCTTTAAAACAAGCCCTTGTTGACCTCTGTACCTGCAGGCACTGTGGAGCAGTGCATTCTCAAAGTCCTCTCAGTAAGTTGCTCACCCTGTTCTTCCTTCCAGGACTAGCAACTCTGTATTTATTTCAGAGATTAAAAACCTGAAAGACTGTCAAGTCACTGCTGGGGGGGGTGTAGTAGTTTGAGGTTAGCTGCTGAGAGAAGGATTTTTAACAACTTCAATGCTTCTCCTGTGAACCTGGAAACAATTCATCCCGAGGTCAACGAGTGCTTGCTTTAAAGCTTATATACTGCTTAAAGAATAAGTGCACTTTCAGAGATAGTGCATTTATTCTTTTTGTCCCTGTCCCCTGACCTAACAGAGCTCCACTCCCCCTCTGGCATGACCAGCAGAGGACTTTGGCGCAGGTCAAAAAACTAGTAAAGACACAGGCACCAGATGTCAGTGAGTATGCATCGGTCAAGGGTGGACGTTTGGGTCAGGGGGGCAAACGTGCATTTTCGCTGAACGTGCACTTATTTTTGATGAGCATGTCAATGTCCACAGTCTGGCCACATGTTTTCATCAAAAATCTCCAAAAAGCTGATGTGTATCACAATCTGTTATTTACCCATCTCTGTATATCGGTTTTGCAGGGACTGGCCCAATATAATCAAAGTACTGTATAACACTTCAGATTTTTTAGCTAAAGGAATCAGATGATATTAGATTTGAAATTTCTCATTACCCTATCCATACTGTAAAGGAATTTAGTAAAGGAATTTAGTAAAGATCAAGTCCCATTCACTCTTTTACTTTAAATACTATTCACTGGAATTTACAAGGAAAACTGGCATGACCAACCATGACTATGATAAGGTCCTCAGTACCTAAACTGATGTACTGCATTAATATATTAGTGGAGCCCTCCAACATGTCAAAATGGTTTACATTACTTGTAAAACAAAATGTTATTAGACATGAACGTTTATAAAAAAATTAGAGATTAAATGGTTTTCTTTGATAATTAAACCGGTCCTTCTTGTTCGTGAAATCTCCATTTAGGCCTTCGTAAATAGCATGAATGTAAGCAGTGAGATCTTTGTTATGGAGACCAGCCATAAATTGTTCACACATAGGCAATGTGCCCAATCCTACTTTATCTAATCACAGGTCACCTAATCTATAATAAATCTATCTATACAAGAATATAGCTGTATGTGATAGATTAATTTGTTAGTTGCCCTGCAGAAAGTCTGCAATATTCTGAAGACAAAGAAGAAAGTTTTCAGTCACATTTTCTATTCCACATAATAGAAACTCGAGAAGACAACTATTAGATGGCAAAAGTCAAAAATCCATATATTTGGACTAACTACACTATATGGCCAAAGGTATGTGGACACCTCCCATTTAATGAGTTCAGGTGCACAAAGCCCGGTGCATAGACAGTTTACTAATTTGGAGCAAAGGAACTCAAGACCTTTTGGACGAATTGGGACTTCAACTGCAAGCCAGGTCTTCTCATGCAACATTAGTACCTGACCCAACTAATGCTCTTTTGAACAAATTCCCACAGACCATTCCAAAATCTTGTGGAAAGACCTCCCAGGAGTGTGGAGGCTTTTTACCGCTGCAAAGAGGAGGGGGTTGTAGGTGCCTATGGTTTTGGAATGAGATATCCAAAACTCTCATATAGATGTGATGGTCAGGTGTCCACAAACCTTTGGCCAAGTAATTTATATGCATATTAGGCATAAGGTGACCTTCACTAGCCACTAAAACTAAACTTTACTAAAGCTTATGTATAGCAAACTATAGACTGTCTAATAGCTGGGGTTTGCAACCTACAGGAAAAGCTCTACACTTGATTCAGAATTGTTCCTATTTCCTCAATATTCCTTTAATTGCATATAATCCAGAGATCCGTGTTTCCTAAAGCAAGGTCAATACCCAATTAGTGGACATGTACAATACATGGGCTATGATGCAACCACAGGTTAAATCTTTCTTTATCCATTGCTCTTGATAAAATATTTGCCCATAAAATCTCATGTCTCAAGACACATCAGGTGGGCAGGAATGGGATCAAACTACAAAAAGGTCAGAAGCAAGGGTCATTTTGTTATTTATCTTGGAAAACCACTTAAACGCTGAAAGACGTAACCACCAGATTGCATGACAAAGTATTAAAATGAGAAGGCTTTACCTGTGATGTAGGTACCTGGTGCTGTTGCAATGGTACTGTATTTCTCTGTAGTGGGTTTGGTGGAGCCGGCGTAAGCGGGGGCTGGTACTGAGGGTATGTATGGGAGGTAGGTGGCACAGGACAGACAGACTGCCCAGATGGGATTTGCTGTAGAAGAGCTTGGTGTTGAACTGGTTGCTGTCATTCAAATAAAAACAAAATACACAAACATTAAGACACCTGCAAAGACTCAAAACAAAAGCAGAATTCCAGCCACAAAAATGTTCATAATAGAAAAAAAAAGTTAGCTTTGGGCAGTTGTTTTGGACTGTAAACAGAAGGAATCTTCAGTTAATTTGTACATTTATATATGCTGGAACGTACAGCTATCACTATACTTCTGGTGCTGTGACTATGAGAGCTGTGGAATGGTACATTCGTTTATCCGCTCTTCCCTTGTCCACTCGCAGAACATCCTGTTTTCTGTGAACCATTCAAAATATACAAGGAGATCTGTGAATGGACAAGAGGCAAGGAGGGGCGGATAAACTACAGTACAGCTTCTGTGTAGGAGAGCAACAGCTCTTATAATCACAGCACTGGTAGTATACAGGGGTGTGGAAATAAAATAAAAAATAAACACTTGCCCAAGGACCAAAGTGGGGGTCCAATCTACTTGTCCCTCATGACAATCTATTTGTCGCGACACAAAAAATTATTTTACCCCAAAAACATATATAACCATACTAAGAAGCACTTCTCATTGTTCACTGGAGTTTCATACAATTTTAAATTTGCTCCAAATTTCTTCACAGAAGGAGAATCTTCCTCAGTTTAAAATGTTTATATTTTTTTACTTTTTAATGGTTAACACAGCAACCCTGTCATCTTTTCTAGACCACAAAAGGCATCTGTAAAATGTACCAGAAACATGCAAAAAGGGAAATCTGCTTAAGAGAAGGAGAGCGGGTACAGCGATTTTGCTGTAAGATAGAAAGCATCCTCAACATTTACTTAGAAGTGTATTCTCCTTGCTTATCTCAATAGTGATCATCCTAGGGAGAATGCATGCCTAAAAAGGTATGCTGGGAGTTAATAAAAATTAATATGCATACTTGCGCTATTTATAACCAAAATATTTTATTTGCAGATTTTAGCAGGTATATTGGCAGCCAAATAACCAAATGGTGGGCAACTTTATTTCTGTTCATTTGATGTTAAAAGAATATCAGTTGGCCAGAGGGGAAATTTTACATGGACAGGATAAATACATCAATTTAGCTTTCGAACATCTTTAGCTCAATAAAGTTGCTGATTTTTGTATGACCACCGTTCTACACTCATTAGTCACTTTATTAGGTACACCTTGCTAGTACTTTTTTCAGAACTACTTTAAGGAATGTTTCCATCACCTTGCTGAATCAATGCCACAAAGAATTGGAGAGTTTGGTCCATACCGACATGATAGCATCACACAGTTGCTGCAGATTTGTCAGCTGCACATCCATGATGCGAAGCGCCACAAGCCTGAACCGTTGATACAAGGCAGGATGGATCCATGCTTTCATGTTTACATTAGATTCTGACCTGACCATCTGAATGTCGCAATAGAAAATCGAGACTCATCAGACCAGGCAACATTTTTCCAATCTTCTAGTTTACATTTTTGGTGAGCACTCGCAAACTGTAGCCTCAGTTTCCTGTTCTTATCTGACAGAAGTGGCACTTGGTGTGGTTTTCTGTGGCTGTAGCCCATATGGTTCAATGTGTTGTGTGTTCAGAGATGCTCTTCTGCATACTTTGGATGTAATGAGTGGTTATTTGAGTTACTGTTGCCTTGCTATCAGCTTGAACCAGTCTGGCCATTCTCCTCTGACCTCTGGCATCAACAAGGTATTCTTGCCCAGAGAGCTGCCACTCACTGGATATTTTCTCTTTTTCAGACCATTCTCTGTAAACCCGAGAGATGGTTGTGTGTGAAAATCCCAGTAAATCAGCAGTTGCTGAAATACTCAAAACAGCCCGTGTGGCACCAACAACCATGCCATGTTCAAAGTCACTTAAATCACCTTTCTTCACCATTCCGATTCTCAGTTTGAACTTCAGCAGGCCATCTTGACCATGTCCACATGCCTAAATGTACTGAGTTACTGCTATGCGACTGGCTGATTAGATATTTGTGTTAACGAGCAGTTGAAGAGGTGTGCCTAATAAAGTGGCCAGTGAGTGTATATATTTAGGACAGACACTCACCGGAAAGATGTAACAGATTCAAGCCAGGCAAATTTTAATCTCATACCTGGCTGGATAATACAGGTGGAACAGCCCCAAACTGGACAGACGAGGCTGTGGTTGGCTGCACAACTTGGTACGCCGTGCTCAGGTCTTGGTAATTATGTTGAGCGAGTCCAGAGTGCATAGAAGGTGTGGCAGTAACTCCATGCTGAAAAGCAAAACATTAGATGTGAATTTTGTGAAGAAAACTAAAAAATCTCAGTTGTCTAGGCAGCACCCGAAGATAGTGAATGGCAACTCCCCTGTAAAAAACATTTTTCAAAAGGCTACCCGTTCTTCTCTTCATGGTATTTGTCTACATACAAGAAATGTGTATTCTTACTTAAATCTTGGGATGTATTCATAGTAATTCAGCGTGCCTTTGTCTTTGTGCAGGGGCTTCCTATAATAAAGACCAGTCACTACTGCTCTCTCTCCTTTCGCAAGGATGACTGGTCTTCTATCCAACCCCCTCCTGTAATTGTCTGCAGGCAGCCTGTAGTAGTAGAGCTTGATTTTTCAAGGCTACAATGAGATTCCAACATGATGTGCAGATGTGATGCTTAGATTGACAATTGCCTGTCACTGTAAGCAATCTTTTTGTTAAGATATGCTTGAAAACAGACTGGCCAATTAAAACCCCTTAAACTATAATAAGGACAGTGCCAATGCTAGAGAACCTCTACTGAATGAGACCCTATAACTGCTGCCAAATAATTATTTGATATACCTCGGAACGTCACCTCTTTAGGTCTCTTAAGAACAATCATACTTCTTTAGACAGAATGTACTTTGCTAGCATGAACTGCTGCTCAGTATTTCAAGCTGTTCAAAAGAAACAATGTGTTTTAGGTTAAAAGGACTGACTCACATGAGAGAACATGTTTTGCTGTAGCAGTAGAAAGTCCTCCAGCAACATGGTTACAAGCTTTAAGATTCAAATTCCCCAGGGAAAATTTGAAAGCAATGTTATCACTTCTGCTCTCTGAACTTTTCTAAGAATCTTTGCAATCAGTGTGTATATGTACTTGTAGTGAGGGCTTAGAGGGGACACTTTTCAAAATTCACATTTTAAAAAAAGGGACAGCCACAGTAAATCTCTACTCTTAATATGCCCCTTTGGATAGGAAGGCGAGCTTGCAAAATTCAGCCATTTCCATGGTTTTTAGTTCTTTCAGATCTCAGGCAGCCGATTCAATAGAATAGCCGATTTGGCTATTCAATCCGGCTCAGTACGGCTGATTTCAGGCGTACATTGGCTGCATTTGGTCAGCCGAACATGCTCTGGATCGGCTGAGCTGAAGCTCTGGCAGCTCGCTCGCTGCTGTTTACCCCTTCTCATAGGGGCAGAATGGCAGTGAGTAAATAGCATGGTACCAAGCAGAATAGAAAATAGTAAAAAATAGAAAAACAGGTTAAAAAATATTTAAAAATGTAAATAAATACTGAACTTAATAAATAAGGATATTTTTAAAAAGAAAAAAATATTGGGCGGAGCTAGCAGTGACAGCTAGCTACGCCCAACTGTTTCCTATTGACCGACACCTGCTAGAGTCTCCTAGCAGGTGCCGGCCAATAACTGGGTGGAGCCGGCCGGGACATCATGGGATCCGTGAGATCCGCTCAGCTGTCATTTACGGGGCTTACGGCCGGGCTTTGGCAGGCTGTTTGCGCTGCTTCGGATGTCACTTGTTGAACTGATAAAGGTTTAGTAAGCACCCCTGCTGGGATTTTGGCTCTTCTCACTTGCTTAGCCCTTTTATCCATGGCATCTCAATATTTTAAAAGAAAGTGTTCCCTAACTTGAGTGATTAGGATATCCATTATGGGTTGTATACCCAATCTCTAAAAACTTGAGCAGAAAAGAATAATGTGATGGTAAATCTTCTTGATCTAGCCTATTCTCCAAAATCAAGACTTGCAACGGTTTGAAGTGAATCAGTCTTTTTTTTTTATATACCTGACTTGCAAGCATACTCTAGCCCAGTGAGCTGATATGCAGCTGTAACAAGTTCTTCACAATGGGGTTTAAAAAAAAGACTCCCATACACACCACTATAGGGCACTGGCTGTCCTGATGCACATCCAGCAAGCTCCAAAAGTTAAAAACAGTATCAGGTGTCAAGTCACACCTTTTAAAAATGGCTCACATATGTGAACATGTAAAGGTAGTTCAGCACCTGCATCACTGGAGGATGGCATGATGTCGGTGGATAAGCTTTACCTGCTACCCAGGTGTCCAGACAATCATAACCTCCTGGAATGCAGGACCATTGTGTCGTGTTCCTAAAAAGAAAATGGCTTTTGCTTCTGAGGGGTAGTGCAAATAAACACTGATCACAGTGACATGGTTGTTGCCATCTGAAAACTCTCCCCCAGGGTTGTAGATACTCACTCTCAATGGGGTGCTGCCTGGGGACAACTGAGAAAATGCATTACCCGTTATTTGGAAAGATTTTCCAGACACTTGGTGCACACAGAAGGTTAAAAGCAAAGGAAAATAGCATTTGGAAATCAGAAAAGGAAACAAAGGAGGAAACATTTTATACTGGTAATACCAGGACCTGAAAAGCCAGATTTTTGTTTCTATGTGCCAAACTATTGCACAATGCTCTGGTTAAACAGGGAGTCCATCTAAAATCAATATTTTAATTTCTGGAGAATAAAATTACTTAACTGCTTATGTCGTTCAGAGAGCCTGATTAAAAAAAGTCTCTACACACAGCCTACATGCCCACAGCAATTATGAGGAGGTCCCACATTCCCTTTAGGACTTTTCATATATGTTCATAACTATGGAGTAGTGGAAACATTTCCCCCAAGATAAAATAACTTTTGCAGCATTAGCTGCTCTTATACAACAGTACAATAGCAAACTAAACTACAAGGAGGGGCTAGTTTTTGGTGGTATATCTGCCATAGTTTCTGAATGGTCAGCCTTACAATGAAACAACTACTTGAAGATTTTAGGCATTAGTCAACAAAGACCGCAAAGGGCATTATCTGGTGATGCAGCTCTAGATTTTAGTCTTTTGCTACATGCTATAGTTAAAGTCTGCAAAAGCAGAAATGCAATACCATAGAACCTTAATCTATAGTAAAAAGTCCAACTTGCCTCGGCTTATGCAATATGAAGCAACATAAACCTACACAAACATGTTCTGCATGTTTACAGCAAACCTGCACTCATTTTCTTGTAAGACCTCCCAGAATAAAAAAACGCAGTGAGAAGAGTACATCCGATATCAATTGCCAGCAGTTTAGAGTAGCCAGGCTAAGTACACGCATCAGCAGTGGTACTTTCCGAACAATTGTAAAGCAATCAGTGCATGGACTAAAAAAAACATAGCAGTATATCAAAAACAGGTATCAAGACACCAACCTACAAATCCAAAAAAAAAAAATCAGGTGACCTTTGATCTGTCAAAAAGGTAAATATAAATTGCCTCAAACAACTCCCTGTGGAATATTTCCTTTGAATGTTCGTGTCAGATAAATTATTATTGGAGGGCTTGAATGTGTTCATAGACACTAGAGGGTGGGTGAACATAGAGAAACCATCCAACCGTCATCTGGCACCTGCATCTCCAGGCATGTCTCTCAACACAAATGTTTGGCTTGGCTAAGTATTTCTACTCAACCCAAGTGTGGCAGGAGTGAAAACAGACACCGTCTGTCACTAACTGCAAGTGTTTTTTGTTTTTATCTGACTGCCTTTACGAATTAGTGAAGTGCATGTGGGTAGATCAGACATTTGTTTGTTGCCCAAATTAGGCTGAAAATTGAGTCAGGCATCCATGGTCTCATGCCCATGTGTATTTTTACAGATAGAACAACCAATCCTTAAGGAATGGATATCTTACAGCTGCACTTGTACAGCCCAATATATACAAACAATACGACAGGTCTGACCATCATTTTTGGAACTTAGGCCTGTCAAAACACAGATGCCACTTTCATACAACTGTCAGCAAAATACTTAAGCAGGTATCTGCAGCAAGGGGGAGTACATTGTTCACAACATACTGGTCCTTGCTGTTAGTTATGTCCTTATACAACTGTCATAAAACAAGACCAAATTGATTGGCTGCTGTGGGTTACTTTACACCATTACTATTTGAAATCTATTACATTATGTCCTATATTTAAGTCTTTTTGGTAATCTTGATATTAAATGTTGCTCTACATTACTTGGAAAAAAATGTAACCTAGGTTCCTGCTAACTGCAATGTTCTAAGACTGAGTCACAGAACTTGACCTTCATACTATTCAACTATTCAATTCAACATTGTCTCTATAAACAAACTATCGACCTGGCATACTAGGAAGACTGAATGCCTTGGCATACAAACGTTCAGCTGGAGAAACGGCAGGAGCTGAGGTTAATTTCCGCCTCTTGGAAAGCGTTCTGTATCAACAGCTTAAAAATAGATTGCAGGACAGAAGCATGCTTGAGCAGACAAGGCAAACCCATCTGATGGATACTAAATATTCAGCAGCATATAATTTGAATAACTGAATATCTTTTTGAACAGACATCTGGAGATGGGTGATGACTGCACATGGCCAAATGTAATTAAAAGATCTGCTTACTAAATGAGCCAATTAAACAACTTGAAATGAGCAATATAAGTTACCTTAGGTAATTTATTGCATATGAGATACCTTCCCTACTCCCAGCAAAAGGGCAGGAAATGCCTACAAGCCTTCAAAATCACAGGAAGAAATTGGCTGCACAGAGGTCCCGGAGAATGAAATCTGTTGGAAAGACCACGTTTCAATGCCTAATTTATTGGTTGTCTGTTTTTGCTGAACGTGCAACTTATTTAATTACTGCTCTCAATCAAACTGGTTAGGTTATTGCTTCATGCAGAGGGGAAATGAGAGAGGCAGGAATTTTCTGCGGCTCTGCATGTGTAATGAGATGCAGTTTCAGCATCACTGGCAAAAGGATGCTACTGAGTGATCATTTTCTCTCCTACGCCTTTTCCACTTAAACAAGTAGCACGCTTTCAGGCCATTTTCACAGAGCTCTCAGAATAATTAGAGTTGTAAGCTTGATAACGAAGGCTGGAGACGCACAGGGAAGGATAGCATTTTCATAATGAAAACAAAGGGCCACCACAAATTGAGCAAATGTAGATTCAGGTGGGTCAGGGATTTGTCCATCCATCCCAAAGACAAAACAGATACAGGATTAAGTCATTTAACCTACCACCCAGCAGCCAGTTAAATTCCTATCCCCACATTGTTCAGTAGGAGATTTTGGTTTCCAGCTTGTAGAGAGCTTTCTACGGTCACAATCTTTATCCCAGGTTAATGGTCTGGAATAGTTATCTGGTTCTTCAAAGTTGTTTGCATCATAAATACCACCTCTTGTTGACAAGGAGATTCTTGAAGAGCCTGAGTGAGTTTTCTGGTTCATAATGAGTTGCAGAAGGTCATGTAACCCAGACAAATCTAAACTTCGGACGCATCTTTGAGGAGGTGATGGCAATGAGACGGAATGTTTTTCTAGGTCATACATGCTAGATCTTTTGTCTGACATGGAAAGGGGAAACTGAAAAGAGGAAGACCTTTGTGAACCCTTTTCTCTTTGCACTTCGGCCAGGCAAGTCTCACAGTCATGTACTGTAATCTTCTTTGGCATCAAAGCCTCAAGTTTTGCCTCCAACTCTTTCGACGCATTGATTTCCAGTAGGCACTCCGCAGAAATGGAACCTATTAGTGTTGTCTTAGATCTTTTGGCAACCATGGAGTCGCTGTGTCGACGGTAGGTAGGGCAGGAATGAGGCATCACTGACAGCAAGTTTTGGTCAATGCCAGAACTTTTCTAAAGATAGTAACAATGTGAAGAAGACAATTCGGTGACCAACAGTGGTTCGATGGTAACATAATCCACAGTAATCTGTGTATACTCACAAGGAAAATGGATTACTTTAAATTAGGTTTATAGACTATAGACTAACCAGCACTGGTTATTTCAATCTTCTTTGACAGCCAAGGGAGCTAATAAAAATTTTCATTAAGGTGTGTCTCTGCTGCTTGAAAAGGAAACATGTGAACGAAAAAGCTCTCTAACAAAAAGGTGGAAAATATTTTGCTATATTAGTAACAAACAGAAGAAAAGAAGATTAAGTAAAATCAGAGACTGGATGAAAAGAATAAAGAACAGCTTAGAGTTCCTAATGAATGAGTATTTCACAGGTAACCTTCTAATTTATAAACCATTGCTACTTGGTGAGTAAATGTAAAAATTGATTTTCCCCCAACTTGCTATGTGGCATTCTAATTTTTTGTGAAAAAACAGCTATTTCCTTAAAGAGATATTCCACCTTAAAAAAGGGAAAAGTAGCTGAAAAGGAGAATTATGGAGAGAGTGAAATACACTCACCCCCATAATTAGAGACAACATGCGACACTGCAGCTGTCATACGTCCTGGGGGGGGGCGTATTGTGGAACCTGGCCTTGGGGCGGCAGGGGGAGTAAATCCGGCCCTGCACAGGTCGGCTCTGTAGATCGAGAACTGAGCAATCACATGAGTCTTATCGCTTCGTTCCCGATCTTCTCCCTGAAAAGAGTGGCGACTGTCAGTCACTGATCCCTGCAGGGTCCACCCCGCCTCCCCTCTCCATTCCTCCAGCACTGACTGTAGCGATGGACAGGGGAGGGGGCAGGCTGAGCTGGCTCAGTCTCGAGAGAGCCAGAGCCAGTTATCAATCAGGTGGATCTTTCCGGGATGCTTTGCAGCTCTGCACCGTCAGCATATAGCAGGAAATAGCCCGCTATATGCTCAGTTTTGGTTCACAGGAGGACATAGTAAATGTTCTCCTGTGACCCTAAAGAGTATGGCCAAAAAAGGTCAGGCGTAGTTCCCTTTTAAAGTGAAGTTGTGTTAATATAAATTATATAATGGGATTTCATTTTAGAATAACCAATATACAATCTGTGCCACACATCCCCGGATTTTACCCTTTAACCTGGGAGGGGGTCAGTCCACAACATGGTACCGATATTAATAGTGGATCATTGTTAGAAGAACACGCAGGGAAGTTTTATTAAAAACACACCACCCTTCACTTGCATTAATTTACTCAAAAACATTGAATTAAATTTTTATTCACTTCAAAACCAAGTGTTTTCAGCTGACCTGTATCGATTTAGAATAAATGGGATTCATAGGACAGGGCTTGCCTAGTGTTTTTCAAACACTTATATGTAAAGCCAAAACTTTTTTTTTTCCATTTTGGATAGCGTTATGACAGTTGTCTTTTTGCCATCTGTGCCTCATTAGGGAGATTTCCATTTGCCTCCTGTCCTGTAGACTCAAAGTGGGAGGACATCTTTCCGTGGTGAGGAATGTCTGTCCCCACTGGAAGATTCTCTCTCTATTCCTGTTCTGGTGGCAATTCAAAATTTTCGATTTACCCTTACTTTCATGCCTAGGGACACTGGTGTTTAAGACAATTAGAGAAAGTAAAGCTCTTAAAAGTGACACTACTCAGGAGCTAAATCTTAAAATGAATGAAATTAGCTTAACTATTAACAAAAATGTAGCTTATTTGTGTATCACTCAGCTGTAGATCCTCAAATCATCTCTGAATTGGTGCTGGCACTGTCCTTCCTTCTGGAGGGTGGCTACTTTTGCTCCCCATGGTCCGTGTTGTAAAGTAGCCACTGCTCCAAGCTCGCTCCCAGGATGGACTATAATCTCACATTGAGGCCTTGCTCACACGCGTGGAACACGCTTGGTGTGAACAAGCGCTTAGTTTACTAATTTGAGATTGTAGTCCATCAGGGTAGTGAGCTTGGAGTGGTGGCTACTTTACAACACACACCGGGACCATAGGGAACAAAAGTGGCCACCCTCCAGAAGGAAGGACAGTGTCAGCATGAATTCAGGGATGATTTGAGGTCTACAGCCAAGTAATACACAGATGAGGTTCAATTTTTGTGAATAGGCAAGATACTTTAATGCATTTTTAAGGTTTAACGCCTGAGTTTAGTGTTACTTTAAAAATTCACCTTGAGCCCTAAATCACTTCAATAGGTTACACAGAGGGATATATGCTAAACACCACTACTTGTAAAAAGCAGTGCAACCAAGGACTCCGAACACACTGACTCTTCAGCCTCCAGAAACACATTGG
>NW_017307265.1:205662-219190 GCF_000935625.1 Nanorana parkeri | reverse complement strand
GGGGGGGGGGGGAGTTCTCAAAAGTGGAGCTAACAGCATCTGGAGCAGTTGCCCATGGCAACCAGCTTCTCTCTTCAGTTTGTTTAGGTAAGATTTGAAAATGAGACAGAGAAGCTGATTGGTTGCCATGCACAGCTGCTCCAGATTTTGTCTGCTCCAGCTTTGATAAATTCCCCCCATTGTCTTGTGTAGACAGGGCAAGACCAGTTTCATCAGCTACTTAGGGTTGTAAGGGGAGGGGAATATATTTTTGTATTTTACTACTACAAGGAACTGAACACCATTTTTTTTACATTTTAAAGCCAATGTATACAACAACAAAAATTACAAATCACACTTACTGCTGCAGGCTGCTGGTATTGGCCCAGTTGATGCTGAGGAGACTGTGGCAGAACCTGGCCTTCGATTACAGGTGGACTGTATACTCGTTGGATGGCTGGGGGTAGAGTGTCTGGCAAGGAAGAGTAAATTACACTTTGTTGACTGCTCTGTGAATCTGAGTACACCGTGGACCCTTGACCACTGTCAAATGTGCTGTCAGCTGCCGAAAACAAAAAGAAAATGAAAAGGCAAAAACAAAATGAAAGCAAACAAATGAAAGCAATATTTAGATACAGGAAAAGCTGTACATACTGGTTGTCAGTTATTTTAATACAGCATTTTAAAAACACACAACATTTTCATTACAGCATACATTGAAGAGGTGCCAATTATTTTAGATTATATAATAGTATTTGCATTAACTTGCACACATTATCCTTTATTAAAATGTAGAGTGGGGGCAAAACATCCATCCCACAACCATGGGTCCTAATGTGGGGGTTGGTCCCCTCCATATCAGATGTCCTTGTTTAGCAACTCCCACTTATCATGCAAATTTCAGAGGCAAATCATAACTGCAATAACTGAATTTTAATATATCTAAACGTGACTAAAATAAATATCAATCCTGTGAAATGCACCATATAAAAAGGAGAAGGGTATATTATCCGGCTAATGCAACACAAACATTTGTTTCGGCAAGCTGACCTGACTTGCAATATTAACAGTGATCCATCATACAAGAGCAGTAGTAATACCACACGTCATATATCCACCAGTACAGCCCACAAATTCTTCACTTAAAGCGACATTAAACCCTCAGATTTTTTAACATAAAACAATACTGTAATGTGTGCCTTACTGTAATCCATGGTTGTTTCCCTTCTCTTTGCTGCTCTTCCTTTTAAATCTGTATCTCTTCTCATGCTGGGCAGAACTTCTGTTTTGCAGCAGACTGCCTAGTCTCTGAAATGGATGCATGGTGTCTGTGTGAAGGTTCACAACCTGAGCCAGCACTACAGGAAGAGGCACTCAGCTGCAAAGGGAAGATCTCCCCAAGCATAAGAGATACAGATTTAAAAAGGAAGAGCAGCAAAGAGAAGGGAAACTACCATGCATTACAGTAAGGCACACATTACAGTATTGGTTCATGTTAAAAAATCTGAGGGTTTAATGTCACTTTAAGCCATTTGAAATCAGAAGGAAAATGGGAGGATAACCCATACATGGCCTACTTTGTCAGGTTTACTCTAAACTGTATAAATCACAAGTATAAATAGTTTTTGGAATTGTAATATCAATTACATGTATTTTATATATGGCTTTGAGTTTGTGTTGTTCCATTTATTTGTGTCAATTCTTTCTCATGTGGATATTAATCTTAGGCAATACCCCAACCTCAGCAGAGGATTGGATAGTTCAGAAGGGCACCCAAAATGTGTTTATGTACAAAGCCTTAGACACACATGCCTTATAGGCATAAGCAATATATGACCTAGCTCTTCATCTGTCACATTCACACATGTCAGTGCATGTCTAAAAACCTCTGTTTCAGCTCTATGGTGAATGGAGTCATTCACATGCAGCACAGCTTAGCACTGCAGCAGTAGAGATAGATATACAGAAAATGCTTGGCATTGCATCCCTGCACCCACTATTCAGAGGCTACACAAAACACACACACGTGTACCTGTACCTAACAGCTTTGTTCATCAAAAAGAATAAATTTAAGATACATCTGATTAACCCTTGTGCTTGGCAATATATGCATTGATCCAATTGTCCAGTGCAACCATTTTTTATATATCCTGATTAAATCTACCACTATCAGTTGATTTTCACTACCATTTTGATTGTTTTCAATTATTTGAGAGTAGCTGAATATGAAAAAAAAAAAGTGACTGGACCGGCCTAAACATTCTGCAAATTTGAATTTTAATCTTTGAGGCATATGGAGCAATCAATCTTCTTTTGATACAATCACTTTTGAAGTTTGTCTACTTTTTCCCAACAGAAATTTTACATTGAAAGGGATCGGATAGATTAGAAAAGGTTAACATCTGTGCAGCACTGAATAATCTTTTAGAATATCAGATCAATTAAAATAAAAACATTGACAAGTTGATTACTTGAAAAAAAATAATGCGTGTATAGCCATCATTAGGCCACTTAATCATATTGGTGTCTGCCGCCTCATAAATGCAGCTGTAAGACCTGTGGATAACATTATGAAGCAAGTGGACACAGAGAAAGAGAATTTCTATATGAAAAGTGTTAACTTTTAGGATTGTTGACCTTTTCCTCTAGAACATTATATATTAAAATTGTACTTTTGAAGGGCTCCATTTTGCTTTCTCTTGTGAGAAGCCATGGTTGCCATTTTGAAAGAACCAGGATTATGGCCCAATGCACTACTCACCAGTGCCAAAATCTAGCCCAAAGGCGGTTTACTGTACGCAACACCACAGAGTATTCTGGGAACACGTATAGCGTTTCTATTTCCCAATAGCACAAATTACAGCTAAATTCTGATTGAATGCTTTGGGCAATACCTACAATTTGATCTTGCTATGGCTATTATGCATTGGTTATGTCACTGAAATTATGGGGGTAAAGCATTAATAGAATTTGCCATATTTACAGAGGCTAAAAGATACCCAGGCCATTCACATCTGTCAGACAACCGCAAAAAGGAAATAAAGCAGGCTTTAGTTTCAATTCTAGATTGTCACTGTCCATGTCATCCACTTGACTATAGTCCTAGCTAAAAGTGGCCTAAATGTTTGTCTGAGGTCAATGTAGCTCCTGGTTATGAAACAAGTTGCTGTTGTAATATATGTGTCTACATATAATATGTGATGATATCAAATATCACTACAATCCAGTAACTGTTTCTTTTAACATAACTGGCTTTCTAGTTCTCTTCCACGATCGGACTTGTTTTCAGTTGATGTTTTATGGGTTAAAAGTTAATCTACTGGCTCTACTACAAGGCAATTCTTTTTAAGGGTTAGCACACAACCAAGGACTTCCCTTACTAGCAAGGGTCTATCAGGACCTAGTAGCGTCCAAAGGCAAAATTACCTAATCCAGGAAAAATCTCAGGAGCCAGGTAGCCAACACTCCTTAAAAACGACAGTTGGTGCCTAACTTGTTAGCTTTTCTCTAGCTGTTCTCAATGAAGCAGACACCTGAAAAAAATGATTTTGCCTCCTGGATTAGACAGACTGGCTACTGAATGCCTTAATAATTTGTCCACCCCTGACCATCACACACAGCTAAAGATACGTGACAAAAGGATTCCTAGAGCCCTATTACAACTTGAGCTAGGAAACCTGTAAACAAAGGGCATTTCCTATGCTGTAAGTCCTGATTATAAAGAAAATAAGGGAAAATCAGTATACACTACCTTTAAAACAAAGATCTTTCATCAAATATCTGGCCATCCTTGTTCAACTGAACAATGCATAGGACCATAAACATGTTCTAAAGTACAGCAATTTCAAGCAACAAACCAAAGAGTACCTTTCACCGATCAGGTGGCAATGCATTAGACTGCCTATATTAGGTTACTGAACATTGCTAACTGCTGCCTTAGCCCTATGCAATGGCTTTAGTGACACTAAACTCAGGAGTTAAATCCTAAAAATGTATTTAAGTACCTTGACTATTAACAAAAATGTATCTTATTTGTGTAATACTCGGGTGTAGATCCTCAAATCATCTCTGAATTGGTGCCGACACTGTTCTGGAGGGTGGCTACATTTGGCCATGGTCCGGATGCATGTTGCAAAGTTGTCACTGCTTCAAGCTTGCTCCCGCGATAGACTACAATCTCAATACAAATAGTAAACTAAACGTGAGATTGTAGTCCATCACGGGAGCGAGCTTGGAGCAGTGGCTACTTTACAACACACACAGGAACTATGGAAAAGAAAAGTAGCCACCCTCCAGAAGGAAGGACAGTGTCAGCACCAATTCAGAGATGATTTGTGGAGCTACAGCATAAACAAGCTACATTTTTGTTAAAAGGTTAATATGTTAGGTGTTAAATCTTAAAAATGCATTCTATTAACTATTGAGTTTAGTGTCACTTTAAAACATGCTCTAGTCTGAACCAGGCACTTAAAAAGACAAATATCATCCTTTATGAATTATCATCCCACACAACCTTCAAATCAAACTGAAAAAATTAAGCGCTGTGCTTCATCAATTTTTGGACCATTCTGAGTCTACATGATCTGACCATTACTCAAAATTTCTAAGCATTGCCAGTAAATGCTGCTTTGAACCGATCAGTTTTCCAAAACAAAACTAATTTGTTTGGCATTATAAAGTGATTAGTAATTCATGTGGATTCCAAGAGGTTAATTATATCTTTATGGAAGGATGCCCCCTAGTCTGAGCAAGACAATTCATTGCAATGTAATCAAATCTAGTGCAATCTAAGATGTTACGTATACTCAGATAATGCTATAATGTGACTGCCTGGTTAATAGCAATAATATATCTCTACAGCATGATTTTTATTAACCAGTAGTGGCAGCAACAGTAAGCGATTTTAAAATATATATTAAACATAATTGACTTAAGGTGCACTTCAGACTAAATGTAGTTAAAACCTGGAACAGCATATAGGAGGTACAGTCTACCTGCCCAGTGCATATTGCAGTATTTCTAACTGCAGCCCAAATCATTTAGGGTTTGGATATTGTAGAGGCCAAAAACCTCGGTCTTATTTTGCCCATTTCCCCCTAATTCTTGCCCCTGTGACCACTGTCACCAGAACAGATTGTGAGAGGCATCGCCTAATGGGAATGCAGAAACAAAATGTTACAGAGGGTCTAATAGTTCGAATGCCTTCCACTGCACTGTGTGGCTCCTCATCCGCCCCCCTAGTGCAGCACTGTCAGTTCTTGCACTGCGTAGCCATTCAAAATATGATGCCCGGCCCCAAGTGTCAGCTTGAGGTGGGGTGGGCTGGGGGTATGGCCGTGAGGAAGCTCCATCCATTCCCGCATTGCTTACAGCTCCCTTGCATACCCTGCAGAGGTGCCTGGATTGGAGTGACATCATATTCTGGCTCTCCGCACCTCTACAGGGTGAGAATGGGAGCTATACAAGCGATGCACACATGGATGGAGATCCCCACAGCACAGCAGCCCATACTGGACCCCAAGCTGAGGATTCACACAAGTTCAGGTACGATACTGTAGGGACACTGGGTGGATCTTAAAAAAATCAAAAACATTTTTGGGAGTGTGGATAGGAGCATGTGAGATTGTGTCTGTGGTTGTGCGCGTGTCAGTGTTTTTGAGGGTCCGTTCACACTAGTACAGTGCATTATTCGCACAGTCCCGTGCAATGAATGCACTGTACCACGCAATCAGAGTTAATGCGCATTTTGGTGCATTGCCATTCATTTAAATTGCACCCCAAACGTATCTCCCGCCCACAGTTCGATCGCCCGCACCAAAACCCGTGGTACTGCAATGCCGTGCGTTTTAGTGCAGTGCAACTTGGGTCGTGACTTAATGACCATGGACAAATGTGGGTCCTGAGGTTACAGAGGTTGAAAACCACTGCTTTAAAGAATAAATCAAAGAAAGTTTTTGTTTTCAATTAACATGAGCAGAATGATAGACTTAATCTGGGGAAGAGGAGAAGTAAAATTGAAAAAACTACATGAACACCATCTTGTTTTTATTTTCAAAGTTCACAAACTTTCAAACTACTTCTATTGATGGGGGAAAAATTACCTATTGTCAAAATTCGAAGCCAGGATAGGGCCATTGATATATATGAGAAAGGGTCTATTCTGACTCAGATTGTTGTATTAGTGATTTATCCCTTGCTGAGACCTCTATGCCTGGCCTGTATAAGCAGATATAATCACTGCGGACAATCCTTATCAGATAGCTTAACTCACCAAATACCTTTTTATCCACAAAGAGCTTTATTTGAATGCAGCAGGTTACAGCAGGCAACAGGATACAGCAGATGAAGAGACAGTATATGAAGGTCAGAGATGGTAATGTTTCCAAGCATGCAAGCAGATTAATGTGGTCATGCTGCAGTCAGCCATTTTGATGCCAGAAACTACAAGTCATGAAGAAGGGCGGTACATTACACGCAAGCAATGTAGACTGTTGCATAAGTCCACATTAAAGCTGCAGTCCGATCATCAGCTCCTTCGGACATACCCACAGCAGGTATTTGTGCAAATGCTGGACGTTTCTACATCAAGTGCTCTTATGTATTAAACCTTAGTTATTTTATAGTGATAGTCTTCACTTTGACATGTGCTCATGCGGTTATATAAATTTAGCATTGAATAACAGTATGAAATCAGGGTCTAAGTGATCTTCTGCTTGGCCTAATTACATTATGGTGATCTTTTCACCTATTTAAAGGCATCCCTTTAGGATTCATCTTTGACAAATGTTAAAAATGGTAGGGTTGTTGAATATTTAAGTTTACTCCATGGGAATTAGTAACAAAGAAAAACATAGGAATGTATCCACTAATATATGCATGCATGGATCATTAACCTGAGCAGGAAATCAGCAGAGTTCTACAAGATCTAAGACCGTAAAGACAGTCACTACTCTGCTACAATTTCCATTATCCTGCATTAAGATATAGCATTATTTTTGGTAAACATGCACAAGTAATATGCACAAAAACAAATAACCGAGTGCAGTCAAAATCAAATTAGATGTTGGCCAATATTTTCCTGGCTACTAAAAACATGCCAGCTGGAAAGGGATTGCTTAATGGTGTTCTCTTTCACCTAATGTATTGTCCATAGGGGCATTATTCAAGTAGTTCAATTGACACTACAACTAGGTTCAAATCTGTCACATCTAGGGCAACAGTGGGACATCTTCCTATCAAGAGTCCTAAATAGCAGTCCCATCAGATCAAATCCTGACCGACTCTAGCCAACATTGGCACCAACGCTTTGGGGAACAGAAGCTGCAGCAGGAGAATCTATAATCTATATATGTTCTCAGTCAAACAATCTGCATGTTTGGCTGAGAAAATGTATTCTACCAATGACACATAACTTATAAAATGGACACCTGCATTAACCTACCACAACTGCTTACTATACTGCTGGCCAGGCCAGGATCACTAGGGTCCCTGAGGAAAAGGAGCAGGACACCAACTGCAGCAGCTTGTGTGCTGCTCATCTGATGCACAGGACAGCCTAAAACCGAGCAGTCATATGCATCCTCAAGAGTGAAGTTCCAAAGACTGCCCTAACCAGGGCTGTCGGCAATGAACCCGCATGGAGGAACTGCATGCTCTTACTAGCTAAAATTAGAAAGAAATTATCCCGTCCATCACCCAGCCAGTGACTTGCTTTAAGTAAAACCAAAGGAACTAGGTTTTTCTGGAGGACATTTCTACGTCCTAACTCCTGGATGCTAGGCTGATAATGGAGCTTGTTCCACAGTGTGTGTGATTTTGGCCACTAGCAAGGGCCACCCCTGGGCTATCTTGTTTTCTATTTGTACCTAGCAACCTACACCTGCAGGTGGCACTATACTCAGATGATCATCTAAAGCAGAGCTGTGTCCTCCAATGAAAAAAAGAGCAAAGTCATTTAAAAAAAACATTTCATAGAACCTTCACTCCGCAGTCTATTACTCCTACAAGCATCATCATGTGAACAAAAAGGTCATGAGGTACTACCATATGCATTATAATTCACGAGAAATGTTTGACTGTTTATAAAGCGTCATTAGATCACCAGCTTAGCTGGGCTAATTAGCCTAAGCTATGATAAACACTACATTTGGAATTGTGAAACAGAACTCATGGGAAAAAACAAACACAGAAAGCAGTGCTAAGTATACATACAACAATAACCATTTATAATTTTGCCCTCTTTGGAAGGAAAAAAGTCATGTTCCACCAGGTTTTTGGCCTATAGCAGAAAAATAAAGCCCGAGCATAAGCCATTCCCACCATTCACCCGCTCTGGGAACTTATTTTTAAGAATCTAAACATTCAGTCACAAGCCATTACGATTATGCATTCTAATGTATGACACTCATTTTGACAATTTATAAAGGTGTATTTCTTAGAGCTGTTAAGAGGTGAGAGGCCTCCACTGAGGTCTGACAGATGCCGCCCTGTTATGTGCTTGAACTTTTGCCAAAAATACATTTAGCCATCTAGTTCCTAAGTAACCATAACAGGATCAAACACAGGGCTCTGTAGTCCCTGTGGTTGACTGCACACCTTTAAAAAAAAATAAAATTAACAACAACTTTCAGAGCCTCTAGTGAGCCTCAATATGAGAAAATTAAAACGGCGATGCTACCTAAAATAGGTATTCTAATTTTTGGCAGATGGAATGTCTAGCCACCTCTCTTGGGGATGATATTGGTTATATCTTGGAGCTTGAGTTCCTGCAGCTGCACACCTACTGTGGCCATTATGCGAAGTTCCTGCTAGATTGTTTTTGTTTCATTATAGCAAATGCAACAAGAGGAGCAGGAACATGTAAAGATGAGTTGCAACAAAAATAAAAGCCTAAAAGGTTGGCAGGTAGGGAGCCAGGAAAATAACCGAGAGCTCTCCAAACCATACAAGAAGCCACATGCTCCCTCAGCCCACCAAGCTTCACTTATGACTAAATTATTACTTTTGGGTGGACTGGCACTTTAAGCAAAATAAGTAAATCACATCTTTTTACAAGGCAATGTGTATATTTATAACTTAAGACAGTATATTCAAATTCTTGCATAAGCACAGTTGTGCTTGGTTCGCTTTAAATACAGGCGTTACATTTCGAGGGCTTGGTAACCTAGGTGTAGTGTCCATGTGTGTCATCCTAACTGCAACTCTCCTTTAAAGTGAGCATCATAAATTAGTATGGAAAGTAAAGAACAGGTACATACATGCTACAGAAGTGATGCTGGCAGGTAGTTTGGGCAAGAATGAGTGCTGGTCTGCCTCCATTTCTTCTCCTTCATGTTGACCTATGTGGGAAGAGTGGGCAAGTGGTGGCAGGGTGGTCTGGGGTACATTCATCTGTTCCAGCACCTCGGTCTCGCCATTCTCTGGCCGAATTCTCTCTCGTCTCCATTGGATTAATGCCACTCGATCGCGTATTGATTTTGCAACTACCTTCACATCATTTTCATGGAAAAATCCAGACTCAATCTGTAAAGATACCAGCAAGAAAATAGTTTACAGGTGAAACTCGAATAATTAGAATATTGTGCAAAAGTAATTGCAGTAAGTGCTGCAAAAGGGGCCCAAACCAAGTACTGAGTACATATGCATGCTTGTACTTTTCAGAGGTCCGATATTGTTCTATGTACAATCCTTGTTTTATTTATTGCATGTAATAATCTACTTTTTTGAGGTTGTGGATTTGGGGTTCTTGGGGTTTTCATGAGCTGTAAGCCATAATCATCACAATTATGACAAATCACGGCTTGAACTATCTTGCTTTGCATGTAATGAGTCTCATATATTAGTTTCACCTTTTAAGTTGCATTAGTGAAATAAATTAACTTTGCACGATATTCTAATTATTCGAGTTTCACCTGTATAGACTGTGGTTGCCATGAAATTGATCTTTACATCGGATTGCATTATTGATGTAACATAAGAAAAAGTAGCATTCCATTTTTGCTCATCTTTTATACAAAGTCCACATTTAAAAAAATAAATGCACACATCTTCAGATAAGAAAAAAAATGTGCATTTGTTATTTATTTTCCACACTGGAGCCAGTAAAGTATTGCAGTTCATTGTGGGTGCAATGCTCTGGCTTGTGCAGATTCTCCCTCCCTTCCTTGTCCATACCTTGGTATGGACATTCAGTAGACGAACAATGAATGGGAGTTTCAATGTAATCATGAAACATGGTCTGATAGGTAAATTTAGCCTTTGATTTGCACTTCTAACATTCATTGACTTTACTTGAAGTGTATCTAAACCTAAAAACAAATATGTACTATATTGCAGCTTACCAAACCTTAGATGTGGTGGCTGCATTAGTTTTCTTTTCTTAGGTGTTTTTTTCTTTTATTTCCACCTGATGATCCAGTCAGTAACACGTCCTGTCTTAAAGGAGAACTATGAGGTGAGGGATTTTCACTCACCTCACAGTTCTAGCCGACCTGTGACAATGAGACTGTCACAGGTCAGCTCAGTAGATCGGGAGGTGAGCGAAAACATAACGTTCGCTCACCTCTCGATCCTGTCACGGCTCTCTGCCGTGACAGGGGAGGGGCTTGATTCCCCCCTTCCTGCTCCGCCAGCGCGGACTAGCGCAACGGACGGGGGAGGGGGTGAGTACAGCTGGCTCTGCCTCTGCCCAGCTGCGTGACTGACAGCTCTGCCCAGCTGTCAGTCACACAGTTGGGCGGATCCCGGCATAATTGTCGGGATCTGCTTCAGCTGCGGCGTCTCAGTATATCGCAAGCTACAGCTCGCGGTATACTGAGCCTAGGGTGACGGGAGGACACTAGTTTGTGTCCTCCCGTTACCCTAAGGAGAACTATGGGGAAAAGCCTTAACCCCATAGTTCTCCTTTAAGCTGGACATACTCCTATAAAAAAACCTGCAGATTTTCTATGGTTAGATGGAAAAAGTGCAACAGAATCCTCCATCTACATTCAACTGTGTAGATGGAGGAATCTCCCACTGGGCCAAGCTTCAGTATCTTGCTAGTCGGCCCCGCTGGCTCTCAAAATAACCAAATGCCTGCACCCAATCAGATTGTTCAGGTATTTTGAGAGCCAGCAAGGCTGACTAGCAAGATACTGAAGCATGGCCCATTGGGAGATTCCTCCATCCACACCGTTTAGCGTAGATGGAGGAATCTGTTGCACTTTTTCCATCTGACCATAGAAAATCTGCAGAAAATCTATAGTGTATGTATGGCCAGCTTTAGGGTGGCTCCATCCTATGGAGGGGCAAAATCACTTATTGAAGATGCCCATAGGATGTACTTCCTCAAACCACTGAGACAAGGTATTGAGGAAGTACATCCTATGGGCACCTTCAATAAAAAGGCTTAGTTAGACTGGTGAAACAAGAAGTGCATATTCACATGGCTGAGTGAAAACGCAGCCCTGTGAATATGCACTTCTTTGTTTCACCAGTCTAGCTAGGCCTGTCTATTGAAGATGCCCATAATTCCTCAATAGCATATGCTGTGATTTTGGAACTTAGATTGTCTACACGTAATGACAGAATGGCGAACAAAAAATACAGTTACTCAAAAAAAAAAAATCACCTGCAACTATTTCTGTTATAATATACATGATTACATGGGAGCAGAAACACAGGTCTCCAGGGAAAAACTAATTACAAGAACAGAACAGGTAAGCTTTTCATAGCTTTTTTTTTACCTTGGCCAAAATTACTGCAACAAGAACACTGTAGAACAGGAAATGAAAAGTGCCCCAGTGAATAAAGGAGTTTTCACTAAGTGTACCTGTCCCCAATACAAGCAGTCATTTTGTGAGATGATCAATGTCCCAGTCATTAGAAGCTTTTCAGTATTGCTTAGTGATGACAAGCATCTTAGGTCTATGACTAGCTTTGCTAAATGGGAAATAAATTCCGACACCAATAACAAAAAAAACTACATATATTTCTAGGGAGGCATTAACTTATCATTCCAACCCACACCCAATGGTTAAAAAATGAGGCTGGCAGAGTAGATATTCAAGAATGAAGTAATTTTGGGAGTGGGTGAAGATTTCTCTATAATTTCATTGTAATGCCTCGACTATTAAAACTGCATCTCCATTGGCCTACCCCTACACATACTATTCAGTCTATCATGAAAGCTGTTTCCAGACTCGTCCACCTTACCAGCTGCATACTGTCAGGCACTATTCTCTGCCAATCACGCCACTGGCTTCCGATCGCACACAGAATAAAATTCAAAATATTAACATACAAAGCCATCCACAGCCTCGAGCTACATGCCCACCCTCGTCTTACAATATCACCCAAACCGTGCTCTCTGTTTTTCCCAAGATGACCTGCTCTCTAGATCCCTTGCTGCCTCCTCCTATGCTCACGTCCAAGACTTGTCTCTCCCTTCCCCAATCTGCATGGCAATCTCTTACTCTGTCCCTCTTTAGGCAGTCCTTGAAAACTTATCCCCTAAGGGAAACATATCCCCCTCTATCAAACAACTGAAATGTTACTCTTTTGAACAACTCCTTTACCACACAGCTACCACCTTTTGTAAAACTTACCTCTCCCCTTTTAGATTGCAAGTTCTCATGAGCAGGACCCTCCTAACCATCTTGTCTTGAACTGTATTGTAACTGTACTATCCCCCTTTATTTTGTAAATCGCTGCGCAAACTGTTGGTGCTACAGTATATAAACCCTGTATAATAATAAAACTTTAGGGCTGCAACAGATCTTGCTTTTCCTGTGACAAATGCCTGCCTTAAAGTATAGGCAAAAAGCTAAATGCACAGTTGGAATTCCAATTTATGAATAGTGTGGAAACAGAGGCCAAGTATTACTATTATCTGTGTGCTCTCTTCCACACAGCAAGCTCCCTTTGTTATGTTTAATCGTGATTAGTTGAAAGTGCTGCTCCCTCCCCTCAACTAAATGCTGATATACAGGGGTTTATAGGAGGCCTCCCCTCTACCCCACTTAAATGCGGATATACAGGGGTTTACAGAAGGCTTCTTAAAGACAGTCAAGATGCCATTATAAAATATAGATTACCATGTCTTGATATAAAAATGAGGGACCTTCATATCCATCTACACCAATACATTTAATACTCTTAAGGGAAACTGGTAAAGGCAAAATGGTTTTGGGTGAATTTGATTTCCATGTTCTCGGATTCCCACATTACTGTGGAGTCAGTCAGCACACCTGTATTTATCTCCTTTAGAGAAATATGGTGGCTGCCATTGCAGACCCACTTCTGAAAAAGCTAGCTGCCTGGCTGTTGAGGGCCTTCCAGCTTAATTACGGTCTTATTCACTGAACAAAAACAGGTATACACACCTAGAAAAGTCAAAAACCTTGAACCAGGACAGAGAATCAAGGTATTGGCTGAAGAGAGTCAGCCTGACAGCCAAGCAACTATCATCTGCAGAATATGACCTTATTAATGTCAGCTTCCATGTTCTCAGGAAAGATGGCCTTTACAATTTACAAAAACTGGAGATATAATATATATATATATATAT
>NW_017307265.1:199415-204016 GCF_000935625.1 Nanorana parkeri | reverse complement strand
GTTGTATTTGCATTCACCCTGTAGAGTTTGCCATAGCCTCCAACATTTGTTAACGAGAAAGAGGTACACCTTGTCCTGGCACCCTGTCCATGGTAAGGAAGCAAAGTGCACCCCACCAAATAGTGCACATGAAGTTCTTAAAACAGTACAACTTACTTTAGACTCCTCCTCTATCGCTATTAAAATTCACAGCTACCAACCACAGAAGCCCTACATAAATGCTATTATAGTTTTGTACTGTACCAGAGATCTCAAAACAACTGGAGAGCCTATGTTACAGAGAAGAGAGGCTAAAGAGGCAAGGCAAGATTTCATTTGCAAAAAGGAAGCTCTTTAAAAAAGGGAATGGTCAGGCATTTCCAGGTCAGCTGGAAGATATAATCTCCCCAAAGAAATCTGAATCTATCTTGTGGCTTCCTGCCAGTTGGCTGTGCCTGGCAGAGCTTCCAATTAAATCCCCAAGGGAGGCATCCATAGGAGATGCCCAGCCAGCCTTCGCTAGCACTTCTTGATTCAAAAGAGCACTGGCTCTATTCTCAGATTCCTAATCGCAGAGCTCAGAGCCTGGCTCTAAAGGACCACTACTGCAAAAAAATATATTGTATTGTGATTATGCTATGTGCTTAATGCACGTAAAAAGAGGATTCACTATATTAACTATTTTATTTCACATGTCTGTTTATATTTTTCTTTCCCCTGGTTGGTTTTTAGGATTTGGGCGGTTACGTGTTGGGTTACATGTTCGGGTTAAATCTTTAGTGTTAAAATGCATCTTGGATGACCATTGTTACCTGACCTGAACGAAAATCCAAAAATTTAAGTTGTCACCAGACCAATAGATGGAATAAAATTTGGGCACACTTGTTCTGGTAACAACTGTCTAAGAGCATTTTCCTAGCTTTAGCGATTTCCTCACTTCCTGTTGTGTCTACGGGACAGAGAGTGATAGGGAATCTCTCCAAAAGGCACACAGATGGCAAACAGAAAGGAGTTTTAACCATTCCCTCCCAATCCAAAATAAAAAAAAATGGCTTTAGATACACTTTCAGTGTTACTTTTAGAGAAGTTTAAGGATTAATCTTATATTTAAGAGTACAAGACAGTTAAGCGTGAGGGGCAGCCTAAGGCTAACTGTTGCAGAATTGCTTGCCAAGAGTCTATCAACCTCCTCCCATAATGCTACTACTCACTGGCCAAACCAGCAAGATGTCACTTCCTGGCTAGTAATGGAGATTCTGCAGTATTCTGGACAGCGAGGCAAATGCACCTCGTTGATAGGGCCCCTGGCAAAGTCTTGCTAGCTGTTGATTCGCCAATGTGACCTAATGGTTAATTTAAGTTAGGAGTTAGGGGATATGGAACACTCTTTGACACTTTGTTTGCTACAGCAAAACCCCTGCATAGAGAACTACTGAGCACTGGGTTCAAAGAGCCAAAAACCAATGTACGATCAACAAGTGGCAATGTGCAATAAACTGCTTTTTAATGCTGATTCTGGCAAACCATAAACGTCTTGGAATGCAGCAAACACCCCATTTATTCTGCACAATTTCAAACATTTATCGATTGCCTGACGCAGCTCCTACTAGAGTGCAATCGTGCAGGATGAACACGCCACCCTCACTGTTCACTTGTGCTGTACCTACATTATTTCCTAGCACAGAATCATCTTTACTGCGATCAGAGGGAAGGATTGATCCCATTAATGACATCCTCTTCTTGGAATACACACACACTATTGATCCAATAAGAAAAAACTATTTTCTTCTCTGGTTGTTAAACAATTTTTCAGGCATCTAATATTAGATCTTGTAAGTGCTGATGAAAATCTGTTATTTTAAGAATACACAAACTGCATGGCCAGTTCCACTTTATTTGTTTGGTGTTAAAAAGGAGCTACGAGATAGAGAGAGATGTATACACACACCCTTCGCTACCAGTTTTTCTTGTGCTATATATACACACCTGCTTTGAATTAAAGTGTACAATATGATTTCCTATTAGATAATGCTAGGCACCAGAATATATATTAATATATGTGTGTGTATATTTATATGTGCGGACGTGTGCGCGCGTGCGTGTAGCTATTAGTGTCCAGCTCTACAATGAACAGGAGTATAATCAGCTATGTTCTTATTAGAACACACCTAAATCTCTAGGTCTTATTTTTAAATATTTTTAGCTAAGCAACATCCCCTCCGCTCCGAAAACACAGAAGTCACTCGCTCGGCACAGTGGACATTCAGAGAACATCTAGCATTTTTATTGGATACAAGACATTCTCTGATTGGATGAGGGGCAGATTGTGACTTCTTTACACTTTGGCGCCGATCTAAATTGGTCCGGTGTGTATGCATGCGAGATAGGGACCTTGGATGGTAAGATACTTGGGGGCAAGGACTAATGTGAATGTGCACTACTGTATGCAAATCGCTGTGTAAATTGTCGGTGCTATATAACTACCAATAATACATTAAAAAATGTTTTGTTTGTTTTCTTTGTATTAAAAAATACTAGGTGTTCTTTGAATGGCCTCTGTGCCGAGCGAGCAACCGCCTGTGTTTTCATAGCAGGGGGGAAGCCGCTCAGCACAGCAACACCTAGGACCCAGAATGTGACGTCATTCTGTACACAACACACCCCTGGTTCTCAACCAATAGGTTGTGACCCAAAAGTGGGTTGCAGCCCTTTCAATGCATTGCGGTGTCTTACTACAGAGAGCGGCCCTCCTTCAGCAGTGAGACAGAGGACTTTTTGTGGCAGCATGCAGGAGACTCCGTATTTTGAAACCGGGCCACCGCTGAAGTGATAGGATCTGGGGAGAGAGGGGACCATTTCATGATTTTGAGCCAGCGGAGTAATATTGGGAGCTGCGGCTCCCGATAATTAAGTTTTAGTCCTGGCCTGCACTGTCCTCCACAGTGCAGCAGATATCAATTCTCCCCAACACGGTGGATCGATATCAAATCAGCCGGGAGCACAGCCTGCCCAGAGACCTCAGAGAGGTAGGCAGGAGATGAGGTAGGTGCAGTATATAACAGTAATGTAAAGTGAATGAATTGACTAGGCTTGGAATGTCCATGTACTGCTTCCCGTCAGTGCACCTAGCAGCACATTAATATATTCCAAGCCCATAATGTGCGGGGGTACAGTGTGTTTTAGCAGGGGCTCTGTTTTCTGTGATCTGGGCAACAGGTTCTCTTTATGGAAATCCCAGATGTCTCCATAAAGAGAACCGGTCACCTCCATACACTATCACATAGGAGCTTGTTAGCCCTTGTGTGCTAGCAATAAAGTAAACTGGGAAAAAAAACGTGTGGGCTATAAAATGATAATGATCAAATAAAAGAATTACAACAACCCCATCTGCATGAGAATAAACACGCGTGGGTGGGGCATGCATGTGTATGTAAAAACGATTGTGCCATACATTAGGCATCACCTTGAACGTCAGAATTAGAGCAATAATTCTAAGGCCATAATTCATGATCCAACTCAAAACTGATGGCATGTACGGTTTAAAATGTGCATATATACGTTGGTGATTGCTGCACAAGTTGTTTTGTGGAATAAATTCTGTTCCAGAAGTAGAATTATGTTTGGGTCGCGACTCAATGACCAAGGACAAATGTGAGTCCGGAAGTTACACAGGTTGCGAACCACTGCTATACACAATCAAGAGATTGGGAGACTGACCATATAGAGTGCTGTATTACTGCTGCTGGTCAAAGCACTGGAAAATGCAAGTGCAGTTTTCATTGTCATTAAGGTACCACTAAAAAGGATTTCATACTATAGCGCAGCGGTAGCAAACCTCCGGCCCTGGTGGAACTACAAATCCCATGAGGCATTGCAGGATTCTCACAGCCACGACTCCCGAAGAGAGATGCATCATGGGATTTGTAGTTTCACCACATCTGGAGGGCCGGAGTTTGGTTACCCCGCTATAGCAGCTTTTGTTCTTTTTTTTTCTTGGTTCCCAATACTTCATCTTTTGAATGGATATAGGTTTTTTTGTTCTTAAAAGGGACATTAAAGTTAAAAAAAAACGTACCTTGAATGATATCTCTTAATCCGATCTTCTTCTTTCCTGTCCTTTTCAGCCTTCTCTCCAGTGCTGCTGCGGGTCCCCGATCCAGCGCTGACTACTCTGTCCTTGCTGGCACTTCCTGTCCCACGGTGTCTGCATGCGAGTGCACGCGTCCATAGACTTACCTTGTGTCTCTCGTCTCCCGGCCGAAAATCCGAACTGCGCATGCGCCCGCCCCATGATGCTTTGCGGCCACCCAAGCATTTTCAGATTTTCGAACCGGAGCACGTGGTGAAGACAGGGGTAAGTTTAAACCGCTTTTAAAGCGTTTTTTTTTTTTACTTTTTGCATATATTTACTGCTTGCTAGCAGTAGATATATGCAAAAAATGGAGGGTTTAGAAACCCTTTAAATCTGAGATGTAATGAGATTTATTGAATTTAAGAATTAGACAGAGGTTAAGAAGGCGTGTTTCAACAGGAAACTAGTTGATTATGCTTTTTCCGGTGCTGGGAACTAATAATTATTTTTCTATCTTTTTGCATACAGAGCAGCAGTCATCTAAATTAGT
>NW_017307265.1:198123-199364 GCF_000935625.1 Nanorana parkeri | reverse complement strand
CATCCTGAGATGTTCCTGGACACTGTGTGCTGCTTAAACACATCCCCATTATCCTTTGCTTGCTATAAGAGCCAATGCCATTACTGAATAGATTTTAGTGTTACAGCCTCAGGGCAGTCATTCATCACCACAGGATGCATGGGTCAGCGGAAGAAACCACTATGTGCGTTGGGAGGAGAAGGTATTCAATATACTCTGTGTTTGATACCTGCAGGGGCAGAGGATTAGCAAAGCGGGGGAGTCTGGAGATGGGGGCTGCTGGATGGGTAAATATACAGCATTCTACTTTAGAGCACAAGTTTAGTTTTTACCCTGCAGTGACAAGGTGATGTTAAAGCTTATTTAAGATTTACCATTTCCTGGGCAACATCTTCTGGAGTTTCCTTTTCCAGGTCAAAGGTAAACTCAATGGCTCCATTATCTTTGGGTTTTCCTTTCAGCTTCTTGGGGTCTTCTACCCACAGTCTTAAGGCAATCGTGGCTTTTCTGCCATGGTCTTCCTCAGCCAGTTCCACCCTCACCCCCGTATCTTCAGCAAAGAAAGCATGGCTTAGCAAGTCTTTAATTTCATACCTGAAAACATTGAAACCATGGTTAAAGGAATTCAGTGTTAGGATCATTAACCAATTCTAAAACTAAAGACAGCTTCTTTGCAAGGAAAGAAAGAAGGGCATGGAAGGTAAATTGAAATCTCAACAAGTGCCTACTAGAAACCTTCACAAGTTTGTACACGCTGTATTTTCTGAACCCTATAAAAATTATACAGATCCAGATAGGGCAATTGCAATCATTCTTTAAACTCAACAGCTCAACTCAACACAGGTAAGCGGCGCCGAAGTGCAATACTATATTAATGCTCAAAATATGGAGAGTGCTCTTCCCTTGTGTATACACTTCCATTCTACCACTGAAGATACAACCTGATATTGGCAAATCTGTTAGTGGTAATCACCGAAACAGCGCATGACTGGACCTAGGCAACAATCTAAACACAAACTCTTTACATTTAGCAGTGAAAGGCGAGTAGCACACTGCCAAGATGCAGTCATGATTTTTTAGGCATGTGACTGGTTAAAACAGGTTTTGCCCCATTTTTATGGCCAATCTTTAGATATATGTCAGGACTTTCTGCATTTGGTAAATGTAAACAGCAAGCAAGTTCAGTAACCCAAAGCAACTTACTGGGTTTCATCTCTCTGAATTAAGACCAGTAAAAAAAAAAAAAAAAAAAAAAAAAAAAA
>NW_017307265.1:120974-197037 GCF_000935625.1 Nanorana parkeri | reverse complement strand
CAAAAAAAGAACAAGTATTTAAAATTTTTTTGGGGGGCTTTTTTTTTTTTTTTTTTTTTTTAATACTAGCATCCTGAGATGTTCCTGGACACTGTGTGCTGCTTAAACACATCCCCATTATCCTTTGCTTGCTATAAGAGCCAATGCCATTACTGAATAGATTTTAGTGTTACAGCCTCAGGGCAGTCATTCATCACCACAGGATGCATGGGTCAGCGGAAGAAACCACTATGTGCGTTGGGAGGAGAAGGTATTCAATATACTCTGTGTTTGATACCTGCAGGGGCAGAGGATTAGCAAAGCGGGGGAGTCTGGAGATGGGGGCTGCTGGATGGGTAAATATACAGCATTCTACTTTAGAGCACAAGTTTAGTTTTTACCCTGCAGTGACAAGGTGATGTTAAAGCTTATTTAAGATTTACCATTTCCTGGGCAACATCTTCTGGAGTTTCCTTTTCCAGGTCAAAGGTAAACTCAATGGCTCCATTATCTTTGGGTTTTCCTTTCAGCTTCTTGGGGTCTTCTACCCACAGTCTTAAGGCAATCGTGGATTTTCTGCCATGGTCTTCCTCAGCCAGTTCCACCCTCACCCCCGTATCTTCAGCAAAGAAAGCATGGCTTAGCAAGTCTTTAATTTCATACCTGAAAACATTGAAACCATGGTTAAAGGAATTCAGTGTTAGGATCATTAACCAATTCTAAAACTAAAGACAGCTTCTTTGCAAGGAAAGAAAGAAGGGCATGGAAGGTAAATTGAAATCTCAACAAGTGCCTACTAGAAACCTTCACAAGTTTGTACACGCTGTATTTTCTGAACCCTATAAAAATTATACAGATCCAGATAGGGCAATTGCAATCATTCTTTAAACTCAACAGCTCAACTCAACACAGGTAAGCGGCGCCGAAGTGCAATACTATATTAATGCTCAAAATATGGAGAGTGCTCTTCCCTTGTGTATACACTTCCATTCTACCACTGAAGATACAACCTGATATTGGCAAATCTGTTAGTGGTAATCACCGAAACAGCGCATGACTGGACCTAGGCAACAATCTAAACACAAACTCTTTACATTTAGCAGTGAAAGGCGAGTAGCACACTGCCAAGATGCAGTCATGATTTTTTAGGCATGTGACTGGTTAAAACAGGTTTTGCCCCATTTTTATGGCCAATCTTTAGATATATGTCAGGACTTTCTGCATTTGGTAAATGTAAACAGCAAGCAAGTTCAGTAACCCAAAGCAACTTACTGGGTTTCATCTCTCTGAATTAAGACCAGTAAAAAAAAAAAAAAAAAAAAAAAAAAAAAAAAAAAAAAAGATTCTGATTAGCTGTTGTAGTCAACAATCCTTGTGCTTTTACACCTTATTTGAACCTGGAAGGCTTGAAATGTTGAGATTTTGCTATATCGCCCCTGTACCAAGATATTCCCTCTCAAGTGTTAAAGTTGAAAGGGATGTTCCACTAAGTAGGAAAGAGTCTGACCGTGTCACACAGATTCAGTCACCCTGCCCACATTTTCCCTCTGTCTACCACCTGTAATCAATATGTTTGATAAAGTCTCAAGAACAGGGGTTCTCAACCTTTTTATGATTACAGACTCTCAAAACTGATTGCCTGATATATTCCCATAACCCCTTCACAAAAACACCTTCACCAGACCTGTTTAGGCATCAGTAGGTCTTTAAACGATGCCAATTGCTTGGTTTCACATTGCATATGGATAGCTAGGAAAAGAAGAGCTGTAATAAAATCATAAGCGTTTTTAACCTTTATTAATTTTTTTTTTGGGGGGGGGGATATTCATAGTTAGACACCCCTACATTCTCTAAACATGCAAATGATACCCTAACACTGTCTCAGCATTGAAGTGGAATTCCAGACAAACCGCTAAATACACAAAATTATTAGAGGGGAGCTGTTTTGCTGGTCACCGTATTGGTTTCTCATGCTCCTCTTCTGTCCATGCAGTTATATTTAACTCACCTCTGACAGGTCAGGAGACTTCATTTTAATCTGCTGCAGTTAAGTATCACTTTCAGGTATTGCCCCTCCCCCAGCCTGTGACTGGAAATGGAAAAGAGAAGCAGCAGACAGAGTTCATATCCGTCACTCTGATCTTTCCTCCTACCGGTATGTTCATTGCTAACACATGACCACTGCAGCACAAGTGATTGGCTCTTTGTGCTGCTTCTTCTCACAGACTAAGCTCTTACCAAGTTCTAATCTAAGGACTGCAAGAAACAGATACCAAGTAACATTCTGGTATTTTACATGGTTTGCATTTAAAACAATAAATGTAATAATGTAATGAAGAAAACAGAGCTGCATTAATGTGCATTTTATAAATGCCTGGATTTCAGCTTTAAAAGAGAACTATGGCCCAACCTTTTATAGGTCATAGTTCTCTTTAGGGTCACAGGTCATAGTTCTCTATAGAGGCAGAGCCAGCTTTGCCCTCCCCTGTCCGTTAGTCAGTCAGCGCGGGAGGAACAGGGAGGGGAAGGGGGTAATCCCTGTGGGGAGCGGTGACTGACAGTCACTCTGCAGGGAGAAGATCGGGAACCCAGCGATCAGCAATATGTTATTGCTCAGTTCTCGATCGATACAGCCGACCTGTGACAGATCCAGTGTCGCACGTCGGCTCTAATTATGGGGATGAGTGTATTTCACTCATCCCATAGTTCTCCTTTAAATGCTGTATAATTTGTTTTAAGGCTAGTGCCTCTAAATCCAATTACAGAGCACCATCAGCTCACATACAATAATGTGGCGTCTATATCCAGACATTCAGATTTATAAAACAGGAAACACTTCTAAGGTTCAGCATTTTCTTTCCTTGAAAGCTTATTTGTTTTAAAGAAAAAAAAATGCTTTAAAAACAGCAGCATTCTATTTACCATTACTGTCCAGGATTTAGCTGACTCACGGTAAATAAATTGTGAAGACCTGACCTGCATAAGTGCAGCAGCAGGTCGATAAGAGAATCTCTCTATTGAGATCCTGGGGCGAAGCGTCTCAGAGCAACAGCTGATTAGGCAAATATTCGCACAGCAAACATGAATTGTAATGATCAGGCTGACATTTACATTACGCAGATAATGCAGGGACAATCTTCTCACCTTTCCTCCTTGTTCTTACAGATGCATTCCCCAATTATCTCTTTGATTTCAGGGTCTGCCACTTTCTCAAAGCTGGCCGGTTTCACCCCCTGAAAAAAGAGAAGAGCTAGAATTTCAATATATTTGCAGCATTTGAACAGTATTGATAAAAGAGCGCTTAGTGAGCTCAGAATTACTGTGGTTAAGCAGTTACTAAGGGAAGAGCTGAATGACTTCAGCAAGCATACAATAGTCTTTAGCACTTTCAGGATCCAATTCCTGGGGGGAAAAAACAACAACAAAAAAGGCATTTTCTATCATGACTCCCAAAAAGATTTATGCAGTGACAAAGAAAGCTGTAAGGTGCTGGAAATGTATATAATGCAGAAGGAAGCATATAGGATGTATATATATAGATATATATAGATATATATAGTATAATCGATTATAATCGATTATGTCGATTAGTTGTTGCAGCCCTAAGATATATATATCTATATATATCTATATACACACACATATATCTATATCTATATAGTGTAATGTAAATGGGTAAGCCGTATTAGTCCTGTAGAGAAGATGTGAAAAAAACTAAACTGAGTATTGTAGTTTGCGATGATACTTTTCTTATTGGACTATATAGATATGAGAGAGAGAGATGTATATACACTACATACATGTACATATACACATACATTTTTGGAAAGGCTTCCTTCTGCAATACATTTTTTTTTATTTCAAGAACCCCTGGCAAAAAAAACATTTTATTAACCCTTTCAGTGGGGCTACCCCCTGCATTGCAAGTGTTAACTGCTTGTTTTGGTCTGGGGCGGGAAATAAAACTTATATTCACCTGATCCTCTGTGACAGCACTCCATCCACCCTGTCTCCTACTCCACTGCAGTGATTGTAGTCCCTCAGCATCCTCATGTTCTATACACTGTGTATAGAATGTGACGACTCTGGGACCTTAGACCGCTGCTTGACAATGACAATGCTAAAGCCTGATGAAGGGACCCTGTGCGGTCCTGAAAACGCTTGTTTGGTCATATGACAAAAAACATCAATAAATGAAGCTTTTCCGATCTTAAAAGTTCTGGTGTGCTGGTGACATTTCTACAATAGGTACTACCACACAAACTTGTTCTAGAAGGTGCAAGCAGTAAGATGGTCATCCGTATCCTCTTTATACCAAGGTCATTCTTATTCTCTTCATACCAAGTGCACCTTATTAACTTTTTTTATTTGGATCCGTGACCAAGCAGTGAAGCAAGGATAAGCATACCAGCCTTTGAACAGCAAAGCAGCAATAACTGCTCTGCTATTACCCCCTTTCGATGCCAGAGCAGCCATTCAAAATATGCGGCCTGGCGCCGAGTGTCAGCTTAAGGTGAGATAAGATGGGGCTATGGCTGCAAGGAAGCTGCAGCCATAGGTGCATTGTTTAAAGCTCCCTCATGTGTCCTGTGGAGGTGCCTGGAACGGATTAACGTCACATTCTGGCTCTTGGTACCTCTACAGGGCACGCATGGGAGCTGTACAAGTAAAGCACATATGGATGAAGCTCCGTCACAGCACAGCAGCCCACACTGGACCTCAGGCTGAAGAAAAAAATGTGGGTCCTGAGGTTACAGAGGTTGAGAATCACTGGTTTAGAGTAAACACTGAATATGGCGAATAACTGGTCTCTCCAGCATGCATGGCAATTGTCTTTTTCATGTGTAGACAAACCCAACACCCAAGTTTACTTGTATGTGCATGTTAAAAGAAAATTGATTTTTCATTATAACTTTCAATGTATCTAATCGTTAACATTATACAAACTTACAAAATCATGTCACAGCTCATTGGCAAATAAAACCAGTAGGTAATATGACGTCTTCAAAAATGAGCTATACCATACAGTCATTGAAGTGTTCAAACTAGCAACGCCAATATATACAATAACCAACTATAGCCAAGTACAAGGTTACACATGACTTCTAACCGGCCTCTAACCAGCTACTGTGTATGTGACCATGCTTTTAAGACCATGCTAGTTTCTCATGTGTCATGATCCAGGAGATCTTAGATTAGGTTGCAACCAAAGATACATAGAGATTTCCAGGCCCTTATTATGGAAATCTTTGCCGTTAGAAACAGGAAAGTTATCAGCCTCTCCGAGTATTTTGAAACTTTCATTTTTCTAAACTTTAACCTGAAAAGCCTCCTATGTGATAACACGTTGGAAGTCACAGGTTCTCTTTATGGGAGACAATAGGGGTCTATTAAAACTCAGTCACTTTTGCACTCCACTGAAGATAAATCAAAGCAGAGATTGTGCTCAATTAGCTTCTTCCCCCACCATAGCACCCAGCTGGGGAATGCCACCTGTGAAACCAGTTCCATTTACTGCAGGGATGATCAGTGAATGGATGTTGACTGATCATGCTCTGATCTTCTTGTTGACACCCACCATGGACATCCCAGGCACCCAGGAGGGGAAGCAGAGCCCGGGATACATAGAGGTGGAGGAACATCCTTCACTAATCACTCTAAATTGATGGCCTTTTAAGAGTTTTAAGGCGTCACCTAAGGACAATGTTGTTTGATGAATCCTTGTGCTAATATGTGAAAAAAATTGCAGCTGCCATCATTTTATTCTCCAGGGTCTCGGCTTTCCAAAACAAAATGTTCTGGGGGGGTTTAAGTAACCAGCAGGTCTAAAATTTGCATTTTAACATGTACGCAGAAAAAAAAAGGCACTGATAGCGAAAGGGTTCAAGCTCAACTCCAGCCATAAGATTTGATTTCTGACTGGGACTCCATTTCCCTCACTTGCCTGTGATGCTTGCAGAAGACTGGTCACCACAAGGACATGAAAAACACAGACCCCATTAAAAACTCTTTCCTTCTGTACTAACTTTGTGTTCTTCTGTCTCCCCATTGGAGAGATTTCCCCAGTAGGAACACAGATGGCAAAAACCTGGAAAAATTTCCTGCCCCCATCTTGCCTTAATTTTCTAGGAATTAAAGTTAATCTTCAATCCCACCAAGTACTGCTGATGAATTGAATACTATGGTGTACCCCATTTTTAATATACAGATAAAATCTGTAGTGTGCACAATATTGTAATCTTAGAATATTATGCACAGACATCCCCAACAGATGTTTAGATGACATGAGCCGTGGACTGTACACACATCACTTTCTGCCCTCCGGCCCTTTATTACAGGCTGACAATTGCTGGTAATTAAAGCGTACACAGAAGACAATTAGTCATCCCTGACAGACAAGCTGAGATGATGGCTTCCTAAAGACAGGTTGATGTCTCAACGAGAAGAATGATCAATGAGACATTTGCCCGTTTTCAAACACTCCACAATCTTCCGTGTTTATCTGCAGTTGAGTAAATGCCATGGTTAACATTTTGCTCCCTTTGCTCGACAGAATATAGAAGGACCGTCTCTGCTGCAAAGGAGGCCAACTAGCTAAAGTGTTTGTAATTCCCCCCTAGGGAAGCTCTCCATGGGGCTATTCTTTACCCATGTGTTACAGGTAATGGTTACATTGGGATGTGATTGGACAGTAACTGTTACAATAAATAAGAAATAGGAAAAAGATGTTTCAGCAAGAATGGTTGGCAGCGAGATTTCCGCTCATCTCAAATAGGTGCATCCATTACTGAAGGTCCATTCTACTTATTTTGTTTACTGAATTAATAGAAGGTAATCATGGTTCAGCGCCTATTATCCATGTCAATGTCTTGCTGAGGATTCATCGCCACCATTGATACCTTTATAGAGCTGGATGAAATCTGAGCTGTGTATGGTCAGCTTTGCACAGTTATTGAAAAGGAAGTATTCTACACTCGGATCAATCAACAGACTGAAACATCTGTGGTAAATTATGTTCTTCAGACATTTAAAAGCCCTCAGATCACCTCACACTGAGGAAAGTTATAAATCTACCTATATTCGCAAGCATACATTTACACACACACACACACACGTGGAAAAATTTCAGGAATTTAATAAAAATTGCCTAAAGTGAGGATGCTTTAAAAATCTATGCAATGGATATCTTTCTTTCATCAATTACCGATCTATAAAGTGCATAAACTGGAAAAAAAAAAAAAACACAAAATCAAATTTGGTGCATCCATCCATTGCCTTAAAGTAGCACTAAAGGCCTGGTGTCTTCTGCCTTAATGTATTCTCTATCTGTGAATTGAGCATTTTGTTTTGGTCTCTTAACATAATCCCAGACATTAAATGATGTTAAGATTAGGGAACTGTAGAGGGCATACCTTCTCTTCCAGGACTCCTTGTCCTTTTTGCTGAAGATGGCTTTGGCTGTATGTTTCGGGTCACTGTCCTGCTGCCGAATTTAAGACTGATCAGCTGCCTCCCTGATGGTATTGTGTGATAGAGAAGTATCTACGTACGCATCAGCATTGAGAAGACCATTAATTCTGACATACCCAACTCTGTGTACAGAAATGCATCCCTGAACCGGTTAGGAACATTCACCATTCTGTCATCTGCAGACACTCAATCCTTGTACCCCTCTCTGGGCCTTCTGCAAACAAAACTACCTTCTGTTACAGCCGAATATTTCAAATCTGGACTCATCAGTCCATATTACCCACTGCCATTTTTCTGTATATTAGCTCTTGTGTTTCCATGCATAGTTGAGATGCTTGACCTTGTTTCTATGTTGGAGGTATAGCATTTTAGTCACACGTCATCCATAAGGACCACTTCTCTAGACTGTAGATGGGTGCACTAGGGTCCCATTGGTTTCTGCCAAGTGTGTCTTTTAGCTAGGTCTACTAAGTTACCCTGGCTGACCACTGTGTTTTCTGACCTCAACTTTGACAATTTCTTGGTGCTTCTACAGAAGAGCACATCTGTTCTCCATTAAATTTCTGCCTGTGAGAGACCTTAAGGAATAAATAAAAAACCCATGCGTCTTGCTGATGTGCCTACTCTTAATAAGATTTTTCTTACCATTGAATGGTTTTCAGTGACCTCAACAAGTAAAATATAGCGGTTGGGTGAAAGAGTGCAAAATAACATTTAGTAATAGTTAAATCATACATTTTTTATTGCATGCATACTGTATGAGACCAAAAAGAGGGAAAACTGAAAAAGGAAAGAGGAAGAGAGGGATTTGGTTCCAAAAGTGAGACAATAACCTCAAATGAGGAATTGGGAGCTATAATCTATTTAAAACACAAAAAAGTCATATGCAGATGATGTACAAACCACCACTGACACAAGCTACAAAAAAGTTATGAATTTCATAGACTAACTCCTTCCCGACTGGTGAAGGAATAATCCAGTCATGATCTTTCAGTTTGTTAACTACCCGTGACGAAACAATCCTGTCATGCGGTACAATGGACCAGTGCTCATTATGTTACTGCTGTTGGTGGGTCCCCCTGGGTCTGAGGCAGACCCTCAACAGCAGATTAGGTGGTCAGTGTGTGTAATCACAGCGAGAGCTGGTCGCAGTGATCGCAGAGCCGTGACAGTCACAGAGGCGGCAGATGTTCACTGTAATTTGTAAGCAGCAAGCCAGCTGTGTGTTACAAAAGTGACACAAAGCATCTCTGAAGAGAATACTGTATTCTACTCAGAGATACTAAGTATCAAAGCCTTGTAAATGAAAAACAAAAAACCCTTAGTTTAAAAAAAAAAAAAATGTAAATAAGCTTTTTTTTTAAACTTTTTAAAAAAAAAGTACACAAAAACAATATATATGCTATTAAAAAAAAAAAGAAAAACTATAGTGCCAAGGAGGTTATTAAAGATAGTAAACAAAACATACTAGATTCTAAAATTGTTCCAAACTAAAACTGTATTTGTGACCTATAACTCCCAAAATAAACTGAAATCCCAGACATATAATATACCCTATAAATCAGAACAAATACAATTATGGATTACTTTCTGTTAGCTACACTACTTAGGTACACATTTTGGGGGGAGGGGAGAATTTAAAAAAAAAGGTGAGAATTTATATATGCATCAAATAAAGTCAATTTTGTCCTTTAAAAACCGGTGTATGTGTAGGTGCAATGTATGAGAAAGATGGAAATTATGGTTAAACAAACCTAGCAAAATTGCTCAGGCCCCCAGAAGCGATTTCTTTTTTTTAAAGCCGTGCCACTAAGGGGTTAATACAACATTTACTAAAAGGGGAATGTGTAAAAAATGTAAGCACACCCAAGCTTTCACCGTGTTCTTACGGAAAAGCAAGAGAAAAAAAGAAATGGATTTGAAATCTGTGACCAATCAAAGAATAAAATAAATCCTATTTCAGCAATATTGGGTATTCTCCTTTTGCATTGTAAGGCAGTTGTCAGCAAACGAGTGGAAAGTCCCACACCTCACAGAAGAGAAACTCTTCACGCTTCAACAACCTGCAAATTGACCTTGATCAGCATGCAGCTCGCAGACACCAGTGCCACTGATCATTTGCAGATTGATCTCTATTTGTCCAACAGTTAAATGCAATCATTAGCTGCAGTCAAAAGCAGCACAGAACATATGTTTGCAGTGATTAATGTATCATACCATCTCAAAATGACTAGAATTTAGTAATATCAGAATGGCACATGATGATTTTCTCATTGGAAGGTAGGGACAACCGCTCAATCAGCATCTAAGGTTGAAGAGCTGAACTCCTTTGTGTACAAATCTACCATCTATGCTGTCCCTTTGCCTCCAAAAGCCAGCAAGACCCAGAAGGATTTGAATTGTGTTCCTGTAAGTGGACACTCACTCTGAAGGTTTAGGCAAAATATTTTTTTTGCTGTGAATAGAGTGGGGAAGGGTTAGAACTAGGCATGCACCGATACCGTTTTTTTGGTATCTAGTACCAATATTTTTTTTTGGTCTCCACTTACCGAGGCTACCTGACTTCCTGACCAATCCGGCTTCACTTGTTGCTAGGCAGCCTGGCTTCCTAACCAATCAGGAAGCTGAGAGGTCCTGATTGGAAAGGAAGCTGGCTCCATGCTCCCTCGGCACTGCCGGTCAGAGTGAGATCTTCCTCTGACCTGATGTTCTGTATCGGGGTAAGTATCTGAGCATTGGGCGGTACGAGTAGTTACCTTTTAAAGTGGCATAGTTTAAAGCAACTAAGGGAGAATACTGCATAGTACCACTATTAAGATTCCTTTAGTGCAACATAACATATTGGTTGATCAGGGAAGCTGCACGATAAAGATAAATAAATGCCTTACATTTTAGATTACATGCAATCACTCACATTGCAATATTAATGGGCAGACATTGCAAGTGGCAGGTCAAGCAAAAGTCTAGGCCATGTGTGTATTGTATACCTGGGATCCAAGGATTCCAGTATACAGAAACAGGTTGATGAGATCTATAAAAGGAATTTGCAGGCTCCGAAGGATTCCTTAATTTTAACATTATTGTTAGCCAGGACAGATTGATGTAGCCAAGAGGTTTCTTTTAAAAGGTATCTTGTCATTTTAAAATGACTTTGTGCAGTGTGCTTATTTACTATGATAGAAGAGTGACTATCTGCTAATTCATAGTTACTCGATTGTGTTGCTCTTTACATTAGATGCCCATTGGGAATCCATTTGCTTTCAAATACAGGGAAATACAGCTAAACTTGCTGGAAGCATATGGCCAGATCCATTAACTATGACCCTACAGGCCAACATAAGATGACGGATGTATCTAGGGATGAAAGAATTTAGTACAGCTCAGGGAGGAAGGTTACAGAAACATCTGTGCCACACCATAACTGCATGAGATAATCTGTTTTGCAATGGCACATCCAAATTGATGCTGCATTAACTTCCCCAAATGTCCTTTTTATCGGATGGTTCCAATGCAGTAAGACCCTTGGGTATGTGGTCATTCTAGAGATTTCCTTCTTTTAGCATTTATAACTGAGCCACACTGATTTATTAAAATGCACCTGCCACCTTTTAACCTATTAGCTGATTAAGAGGAAGACATGCACGATCCTCAATTAAAACAAACCGGAGTTATATACCCAGAACCAGTATGCATCCACCGACAATAATAATCTTGAGATGGTGGTCAGCAATGGCCGCCTACTGTATGTACAGTATGTCTCATGGCAGGTTTCCTTTATTTGGAAAGTTTTCTATTCATGCATTTAGTGAATTAGTAAGATTTGCTTACTTCTAGATGATGAGAGCATTAACATATATTAAAGTAAAACTATACCCAGGCAGACATTACAATATTTATATATGCAAATACTATTGTTTTCATGCATACTGCAACTTACATATGCCCCAGGCTTACAAACTGCCCTGAAGGGTCTGAGTTTGTGGCAGTGCGCAAGTCTGGTATGCATTTAAACAACAGGATTTGTGTATATACCTGTACAGCTGTGGCATCAGCCAGCTTGTCACCGATTTGTAAGCTGGCTGTAAGCAGCTGCCTGGCATAGCCATAACTCCCAAGCCAATGGCGGACCTAATAACCAAAGGGCCCTGGTGCAAGATTTTATCTTGGGCCCCCCTCCCAAGACAGGGGGGGGGGGTGCGGGATCGGATCACACTGGCCCAAGACCCCCCCCCAGCGGTCTCTAATGTTGCCTCTGCCATGCCGCCCTGGTACTTAGCAGCTACCGCTCTGGAACGCACCGCTTTCGGTTTGAACAAGCCCTTATGATAAACCCTCCCCAGGCCCACCTACCTGCTTGTTGCTGTTGCCCTAGTTGGTGCAGCCTCAGCCTGGTCAGATGCCCTGCTCTTGCAGAGCCCACACTGGATGAGCAGGAAAGTGCCGCTCGCTGTCCACAGTGACAGCCCTGGAGCCTCCATGATGCAGCATCTACCATGATGATCGATCTGCCATGTCAGCTTGCTTGGGGCGGCCGCGGACGGGTCGCGTCTCACTCGGCCCGACATAGCCCCGCCTCCGGTCGCGCCTCGGCCCCTCCTCTTCCACCACCTGACCGTTCTAAGCTCGCCGCAAGGACCGCAACCGCTTCCCTCACCCCATCAGGGCCCTCGGGCGGCCGCTTGCCTTGCGGTAGCGCCCGGTACTTTTGATCGATCACCGGCCTGGCTGTGGGGGTGCCCTGGACCTTACCCCACTGGGCCCCCCCAACAGCCTCAGGCCCCGAGCCCTCGCACCGGCGGTAGTTCCGCCACTGTCCCAAGCAGAGAAATACCTCTGATCTGTATGTTGTATGGCCATGTGCATGAGGCCAACAGATTCTAAAATATATGGGGCCCATCATTTGACATCCTTCTGAAAATGCTGATTACCTTGATATCTCTGACTTCATGCATGTAGATTAGACAGTCAGAACTCCTAAATTGAATATTTGTTCAGAGGTCAGTGCTTTAGAACGTAATGAAACCAGTGAATCAGCAAAACAGTCAAAGCATTTGCAGAGGTCAGCAATGGCATCCCCAATATTCACTCAGTGCAGGTTTAACTTAAACAGGGTGAAAAAGGTGAGAACTCCAGAAACGTTTGCACTGCTGTTTGTGACTTCATTATGGACAGAAAGAGACAGAGGGAAAGAGCATAAGAGAGAGAGGATGGAACAAACCGAGGGAGAGTGATGGACACTGAAAATCGCCGGTAACTCACCAACCTTAAAAGATGGATTTACATGGTACTTACACTGGTGACTTTGCGGTATATTTGAGCAGCATTCTGGCATTCAGAGTACGGGTATTCTGAGGTAGCCATTTCCAACATGCACATTCCAAAAGCATACACATCCACAGATTCATCATAATGTTCTTCATACATTTCAGGTGCCATAAACTCGGGGGTTCCTGCCCATAAACAAAGATCACAGTTATCTTTTATACAAGAGGTTTCTTCATTACAAACGACTTATCATTGTCCTAATACATTTTATAAACCCATAATCATTTCTATTTGAGCAACAATTGCATAGTTTACAAAAGACAACAGTCCCCATAAAAGTAGCAAAATAAATGTAAAATATTGACAGAGAATATGTTGAACTGCTTCCTATATTGCACTAAAGAACTCTTGGTTTTGGCTGGAGGTCTATTTTAAGGCCCAATAGCGCTGGTCCACTGGGCTGCATTAATGTGCGTTAGGCTAATACAGCCAATTGATTTTGCATGGGCCGCCAGTGGAACACAACATAGATTTTAGTCTGAAAAGTTAAAAATGTTGAATGGGCTGCCAACACAGTGGACCAAAATTGTGGTGCACTAAAATGCACAAGTCAGGTGTTCTGGTGAGGTGCTTTTTAGTACCATCCAAAATGAATGGCAAATTCATAGAAAACAACGTCAATCACACTTGTTTAGTGTGTTACCTTAATGCACAGAGGTGAACAGAGCCTTAAAGAAGAACTCCAGGAAAGATTATTCTTAACCCTTGCAGTGTGGCTACCCCCGAACTGCAAGGGTTAAGCGATCATTTTCGCCCAGCGTGTAAATTAAAGTTATACTCACATGAACCTCATAGCCAACTGGCTGTTAAAGTGCTCCCTCCATCCTGTCGCCTCTTCCGCTGCAGTGATATATCCCTCGACATCCTCATGTCCAATACACATTGCATTCGACATGATGACCCAAAGATCCTTAGCCCACTGGAGCAGAGTGGAAGAGAAGCTGGAAAGACTGATCTAAGTCAGCCTGCTTCGAGGTTTAGAGAGTATAACTTTTTATTTTAATCCCTCTTCTTTCAAGACTCAAACAAGTAAAGCTTTGCTATGTTATAGAGAACATGTTATCTGTGCCCAGGATGTACTTCCTGGTATGTGAGGGTTCCCAGGCACTATTTTGCATACTGTCTCATAGGTGCAATGTGATGTATAAGCCATTGTTGCCTCTGACTGCTAATCTTACCAGATTTGAAGTGAGATTTGGTGACAGTCCTGCTGTGCTGCTTAATGGAGAGGAATCTGCACTATTTCCCTGCTTCTGTATCATTCATTCTCTGGAGCTGTTCTTTGTGACCCTCTTCTGCTGCTTCTTGAATATTATTTAATTAGTTTTCAGACCACCAGTCATCAAGGACAGATTTGATCCGAGGAAGCAATCCCTATTCCTCTACTACCTAAGATGGCTGCTGCCTTTACACACAGTGCAGAACAAGGCATGGTAAGTCAGTAATGTGGAAAAGGAACAGCTACATGGAGTCAACAGCCAATATCATTCACAAGTAATTTCCCCTCTGCCTGTCTTGTGGGCAAAGCTCCTAGAGTTAGGTCCTCTTTAAAAAGGCTCTTGCCTTGCCTCCCATCTATCTCAGACATGCACCTCAAACCCAAAAACATTTGTTACCTATAACACTTTTAGCAAAAGAGGCTCGTTTCAAGGTAGCCAGGCCCAGATCTCCGATCTTCACAGAGCCAGTTGGCCCAGTTATAAAAATGTTATCACATTTTAAATCCCGATGGATTATTGGAGGAGTTCGCGTATGAAGAAAGTGCAAGCCTTTAAGAATTTGCCGACACCAGCTGCGCAGAACCTTTGGCTTCATGACCTTAAATCTTTTCAAGTATCTGAAAAGAAAATAGCATGGACAGAGAAATCAAAATGGGAACAAGTACAAGACAGACTATAAAAACCTAATACAGAATGATTCGGAGTTAAGGCAGATATAATGCTGCTTACGGGATTTCATTTTTAAACCGTTATCTTTTTTCCCAAGAAAAAAAAAACATATTGGAAAGAGAAACGCTGAGACCTATGGACAAACCAATGAACTGAATGTTTCCAAACAAAAAATAACATTTATACCACATTAACATATATCAAGAACATTTTAGATCAGAGGGGAAAAGATTGAGTTTGTTTGTGTGGGGGAATTATTTGCCTTGCACAGCCTACTTCCTACCACTCCTACTTTAGCCTTAAATTAAAGACAAAACCGTTGCATGTTAAAGTTTGGGCATCCCTGGCCAAATTAAATTTTTTAGTTAGAAGTTTCCTACTTTCCAATTACAAAATTAACTGGGAGAAACCACATATTTGCAGTTGCATTTAAAAAAAAACTTAGGAAAAAAAAAAGTAATTGGGACATACAGAAAAGTTAGAACGCCCTTCCACTTGTTCAGTCATAAACACTGTTTTTTTCAAGGTTTCTAAACCCAATTACCTCATTAGGCCTTAACAGAAATTAGCAGCCTTCAAGATGACAATTGTAGAGCTTAAGAAAATCTCTGAGTGTCCAAACTTTTTGCTCTTACTCAACAACCATGGGCTCTTTTAAGCAAATGCGTGAAGCCCTGAAAAGATAATTGATGCCAACAAAGCATTGCAGAGGGTTGTTAAAAAAACAAAAACCACACACTAAAAACACAAAACAAAATGCTTCCAGCTTGCAATTTCCACTGTCCATATTGTCAACAAGGACATTTGTCTGTCATTTCTTGTTGACCGATTAAGTTTTCTTTGGTCTACCAGATCTTTGGCTTTCACTCTTAGGAGGACTGCTGATATGCTGGCCAGAAAGCAAACCCTCACATGACTGCAAAGGACAGGCAGGAAAGTTTGGCCCACACAGTCGTGGTGTTGCACTGTTCCATACTGCAGCATTGTCTGCACAAGCATTATCAACATAGAATAGTCCATCAGTTGGAAGCCTCATCTGCGACCCATTAAAAATAACAATATTTGAAGACAGGATAAACTAGATAAGCTAGAGTCCTTTTGGAAACAAGAGCTGTGAAACGGATCCAGACATTACTGTTGAGATCCACCCAGTTGCGTGATTAGTGATAGTCACAGCTCTCTGCAGGGACAAGATCGAGAAGTGAGCGAGCGACGGTATGTGTTCACTCACTTCCCAATCTATTGGGCCGACGTGTGACAGTTTGTCACATGTGGGCTCGAACTATGAGGTTGAGTGAAAATCACTCACCTCATAGTTCTCCTTTAACATACCTCAAAATGTGCATACAAGAATATCTTGGAATTAGAAGTGATGTGCAAGTAGAGTGGGCAAACATCCTTACAAGAACTGAAAGACTCTTTATTAGCTTAAAAGAGATATTAAAAGTTTAATAAAAAAAAAAAAAAAAAAAAAAAAAATGTTGTTTAAATAGGACCGTACTTGTAAAAATCTTTGTTTTAATGAAAGATGTGCAGTTCCTGGTTCTCTATCGGGTTCCTCTCTGCCCAATAGGTTGATTGACAGCAACAGGAACCTATGGCTCCTCTGCACTCAATCTCCTCCCCTGCAACCAGGAAGCTCGGGACAGAGGATCACTTTAGAGAATGCCAGCGGGGACAAGTGGTGCTGACAGGTTGGGGGGGTTTTTACATTAATGTAGAGAATGCATTAAATAAGGATAACTTTGGCCTAACCCTTTTTGGCCACAGTTCTCTTAAGGATCACAGGTGGACATATACCAATGTCCTCCGGTGACCCAAAACTCAGTATATAGCGGGCTATTGTACGCATTATACTGAGTGCACACAGCCGCGCCACAGCTGGGACAGATCCCGATAATACTGTCAAGATCCACCCCACTGGCTGATTGACAGCTTGCTCTGCCGCTCTAGAGGCAGAGCAAGCTGTGCCTGCCCCCTCTCCCATCCATTACTCCAGTCAGCGCTAGAGAAATGGAGGTGGGAAACACTGCTCTCTGCAGGGAGAGGCGAGGAGAGGATTGAGAAGTCCACAATCGGCACCATGTGATCGCTGACTTCCCGATCAATAGAGCTGACCTGTGACAACTTCAGTATCAGAGCTCGGCTTGAATTATGGGGATGAGTGTTTTTTTACTCACCCTATCATTCTCCTTTAAGGTAAAAAACGCACTGCCTTTAATAATAATTTAATACAAAAGGCACTTAGAAGCCATTACCTGTACCATAGGAGGATGTTGGTAAATAATGACATACTAGGGGGTCAAACTTTTACACGTCACAATTACTACAGTCTTTGTTCATCTGTTTTAAATGTTTAAAAAAATATATAACCGTGTAAAATATGCAAATATGTTTCTTTAACACCGTTATTTGGCTAGGGGTGTCCAAACTTTAGCATGCAACTGTAATAGACAGTATTTAGCTTCGCAGGGAGTATAAATGCAATGAAAAATATCACATCAGGGAATAGTTCCATATGTAGTTATGAATGTTTCTAGCAGCTATTTGATGTTAACATGAGCGGTATTTTACAATTACCGGCCTACAGACAAGTCCGTCTGTATTATCTGAACTCACGTTTTCAGTGTCCCCGATGTCATGAGCTCAGTCACCAAGACAATGCATTTCTTCCCCTTCAGGCAGGATTCCCAGAAGTCGTAAAACCTCACAATGTTTGGATGTTGCAAACCTTTCAGCATTTCCGCCTCCTCTTTAAATCGCTGCCTCTCAACTTTTGTTAATTTACGATCCTGTGGAAAGTAACAGAAGATGAGTCATTGCAATGCACCAAGTACCCTAGATTTCAGAGGCACCCTGTCAACACATTCTGAAACCTATAAAATCCACAAGAGGTTGTGTAGGTAAAATATAGAAACTTTGAGAAGATTGCTTGAAGGAAAGAGAAGAATTTTGCATTAAGTGCCCATTTTTATTTTATTGTTTATAGAATGTCAACATCTGTCGTTGGATTCGTATTCTAATACTCCACTGGTAACAGCAATGATGCAAAGTAACTAAATAATAGGGAAAGAAGAAAAGGCCACACACAAGCTCAGGAATGAAACAAAAGAATTGGTTAACAAATTATGTGGGATTTCAGGTGCCTACTATAGTTGTATTTAGGGCTGCAGCTAACAATTATTTTCATAATTGATTAGTTGCCCGATTTTTTTTCTTGTTGCAAGGGCTATGCAACAACATGCAGATATTTAACTTATTGTGTCAACTAAATCTCCCAGGCCACCAGTGTTTCACTGGTGTTACCTGATGCTCACCAAAATAGATTGAGTGAAGGCCCCGCCCTAATGCGGAGTGCAAGGTGTCCTGCTGCGCAGGTGGGTGTGGCTTACTATAAGTGGGAGTGATTTAATTGCCAACTTTTAACTTGCAGCTTATTCTTACTGACCATAATTAAAATCGGGGCAATTGGAAAGATCAGTTTGATCAAAAAAGTTTATCAGCTTCTGCACAGCTGACCCTACCCGCAAAACACAAAATACTATTGCCATGTCCTGCTAGAAAATAAACTGCTGGAAAAAAGTCCCTTGTTTCATAAGACTGCTGACAAAATACCATCAATGACTGCTTGCATGTGACAAGAGACTGCCTTTAGCGTGTTGTATAAAGGATTGTGTTTAGCTTTAGTGTAGGATCTCTAGTTGGACCATGTGGTTCAATGTCATGACTATAGGTGGCTTTTAGGCCTGGTTCACAGCTGGGCGTTTTACAGCGCGTAGCAATGCGCTGTAAAATGCCCTACGCCCAAAGAAGTACAGGAGCTTTTTTGGGGCGTATTTGCCGCGCGTATCCATTAGGATACAGCTGGATAGCCCTCGGAAACGTGTGTTTCTTTTACCGCAAGTCGCGGTGCAAACGCGCATATTCCGTACACCCAGGTGTGAACCCAGCTTAAGAACTGCTTAGTCTTTTGCTTCTAATGATTTTGATAGGTAAAACACATGCAACACATTATTGGCCTATCACATATAATAGGTATATCTCTACTGTGCATAAAGGCCAATGGTTTTCCTTTTTCCTCCTGAAAGTTTCCAATTTCCTCTTGCTTCAGACACCCTACTCCACCTACCATTACGCACTAGAACAAAGTTAGACAAAAATAGGCTCTTAATACCTAAAAGTATAAATTACAAGATCATGCATTTGCAAGTTTAGCAGACAGCTCATTATAGCAGTTCAAGTGAATGGTGTAGTTAAAAGGTGTGGAATTCTGTTTTGGTGGAAAGCGGAGGCCAGGCAACCATGCACAAAGAAAGAAAAAAAATTCTCAAGGGTCAGTATGTCACCACTCACAAGGCACGATACAATTTTCACTTTACAACATACAGAAAGGGCTCCAAGCCAGCCAGTGATTCGGGAATAGTGGACCAATATAATTACTTTTACAGATACAAACTAGGATAGAGAGGACACGTCTGCTTGTTACAGTAAAGGGTGTGACTGGGTGCTTAACTTAGAGCCATAGAGGGTGGCCACTCAAATAGCGAAGCCCCTCAGAATACCAAAATAGTGGGATCTACCCAAGACCCTTACTGTGGCCTGGGCCAAACTCTGCTGCCCGCACAGCGGAACCCAAATGCCTCATAGTTGCCTCACCCATACTGAGAATAATATGTAGGCGAACTGCCAGTCTTCTTCAATCCTGCTTCAGGCATGAACAATCCCTGCATGGCCATCAAAATCTTCACATATAATGCAGGGCCGCCAGTCCTGCATTGTACGCAAGGATGTCGGCCGCATGACAGGAGAAGAGGAGCAGCTTCATTGGACGAGTTGTCCATCCTGAATTGGCAGAGAAGTCTACAAGAGCAAGTAATAAGGCAAGTGTTCCTCTACGATACATCCCCACTTTCCAGACTAAATGAGCATTAGACCCTTACAATATGTAAGGGACAACCAAACAGGATCGGAAGTGGAGTTCAGCTTTAACAGCGTTAGCGCGCGATGCTCCCATTTATGCTATCTAGATGCATGTTTGCCATCACCCTGGAGCTAGCACAGAACCATTTTGAGGTACTTTTGTTTTATGCAAAAGGGAAACCAAGTGTAGTATGCATTTTAAAATTGTTGTCACTGTATGTTTTCTTAGAAGATGCCTACTAGATAGCATATTCTTTATACAGAATCCTCTATCAGATAAAGACCATTATAGCCACTGTGGAACGGAAACCTATACAGAGAAAAATATGGAAGCTGCCTGTGTTATTGCCCTTCTGGAAATGTTAGCGGCTTGGATGTCTTTGATTTCAAACTTAGGACCCCCCCATAATGGTCACAGTGTGATGCACAGTAGCACATACAATATGTCTCAACGAGAGAAAGAAAAATAAAAAGGAAGCTATTAGATTTAAAGATCTACCATCTACCTGAAACATATATCAAGGAACATGACGACAAGAGGAGAGCGCAAACTGATGACCTTCGGGCCCGTGACGACAGACTTGTTTGCTTTAGATGGGATCTGTATCCCCATAGAAGTCTATAGGCATGCAAAACCTGCTTAAAACAGGTTGAATGAAGGTCAAAAGAACCTGTCATTGATTATCTGAAGGATCTTAGAATCCATGCACACAAGCCCACTGACACAGGCCTTTAGTCTATTGCTGCTCCTTCATTTTCCAGTTGGGGGGGGGGTTTTGAGGAGAGAGAGGGGTTTAAAAAAATGCAGAGAAAGATCAGGTCTCCAGGTTGGCTGTGGATCAGGCTCTCAAGACTGGATGGAAATTCAGTTCTCAAATGTGTTTTTTTTAAATGTTTGCTTGAAGTTCAGCTTTAGCCGACCAACACACATTGTCCTTACCACACTGCATTTAGAAATGTATTAAACATTATAATATAATGCATTCATTTAATTCAACCTGTTCCAGCACAAAAGCCTCAGTCGACAGATGTGTGTAGCTTTCACCAGCAAATTAAAGAGCCAATGTTTTCTCCTGGGAATGCATAAGTGGAAAGCAGGCAAAAGGTCTCTCTGAAAGTGTTACAGGTCTACAGTCCACAGCGCTTTTTAGAAGCGGTAACCAAATTGTGTTAGCATTGATGAGTTATCGGAATCACAATGAGTAACTAAGAGTTCCAAATATCCTATATACAGTAAGGTTGTTTAAGTGTCAAACCTCCAGAATTGGAATATATTACTGCCCATGGAACACAAGGAGTATCTAAAAAGTTTATATAAAGATGGATCTCCCTGTGCTGAAGGGAACTTATCTTTATATAATGTTTATGGAGACCCTGGAGCTATAAATTAACCATTTGTAAATCCATAATTGCAACCCCACTCCGCTGTGTATGCAGAGTATCTAAAAAGACTCATCACTGCCCTGATGAAACATACTTGTACCTGCTACGCCAGCCATTATGTTGTTTAAAGAGTAGAACTAAATATTCAGTACAATTATAATTGTGCAGGACTGCAGGTATGTGTATGAAAGTTTTTATATTTGCCCCCTTATTTAGCTTTACTTTCTTTTCCTGTGTCTGACAGCTTGAAATCAAGGGGTAAAATGTTAACCTAAAAAGGAGAACTATGAGGCGAGTGCTTTTCACTCACCTCATAGTTCTAGCCGACCTGTGACAATGAGACTGTCACAGGTCGGCTCAGTAGATCGGGAGGTGAGCGAACACATACCGGTGTTCACTCACCTCTCGAGCCTGTCACGGCTCTCTGCGGGGGGAGGGGGCGGGTACAGCTGGATCTGCCTCTAGATAGGCAGAGCCAGCTGTCAGTCATAATTGTCGGGATCCGCTGCAGCGTCTCAGTATACTGCGGGCTACAGCTCGTGGTATACTGAGCCTAGGGTGACGGGAGGACGCTAGTTTGTGTCCTCCCGTTACCCTAAGGAGAACTATGGGGAAAAGCCTTAAAAGGAGAACTATGGGGTCAGTGTTTTTCCCCATAGTTCTCCTTAGGGTAACGGGAGGACACAAACTAGCGTCCTCCCGTTACCCTAAGCTCAGTATACCGCGAGCTACAGCTCGCAGTATACTGAGACGCCGCAGCGGATCCCTACATCGTCGAGATCCGCCCAGCTGTGTGAGTGATAGCTGGCTCTGCCTATCTAGAAGGAGAGCCAGCTGTACCCGCCCCCGTCCGTTCCGCCAGTCAGCGCTGGCAGATCGGAGCGGGAAGAGGGGAATCCAGCCGGTATGTGTTCGCTCACCTCCCGATCTACTGAGCCGACCTGTGACAGTCTCATTGTCACAGGTCGGCTAGAACTATGAGGTGAGTGGAAATCACTCATCTCATAGTTCACCTTTAACCCCATAGTTCTCCTTTAAAATGCATGGAAAGGCAATCTCCTTTTCAACTTTAGATAGGAGTAGGGGAGAATAAGACCCTTTGTCAAGTTTTTCATTGCGGACTGTGTCACCATTGGGGAGATCCACATATATATTTATCCTGCCGACCATTGTACCCGAGATAGAAAGTGAGAAAGAAACCCAAATTTTAGAGTTGTCAATAGAGCAAGAGGGGAGGGAAAATCCTCCAATGGGACACCTATTTTTGACTCCTCTCTAACCTGGGAATTTTATTCAGTTTGGAGAGATTTCCTCATTTACCTTTTGAATTTCCAGAACAGGAAGTATAAGAACCCCCCTTTTTTTTATGATTACATACTTTGTCGCTTCTGCAATAAAAGGATTTTACCTTTCCTGCTTGCAGCCATCAGCGTGTACACTGAAGTGTACATCTCGGACTGGCCAATGGATGGTTCAAGATACCTAACCCCAAAGATGTCAGTGCCAACAAGAAAGCTTGCAGAAATCACACCGCTGAAGTACAGAGGAGTTTAGTTCCACTGTAAGCCTCAAAACTGCTGCCCTGTCAACTACCTAACCTAAGACTGTACAATAAAACTGGAAAATCCATTAAAACCTGTAACCCCCTGGCTCAAACAGGGGGGCCACAGGCAAAGCAAATAGGTAGGGGAAAATACAAAAAAAAAAAAAAAGGGGGGGAAAAAAAAAAAAAAAGGGGGGGAAAAAAAAAAAAAAAGAAGGGGGAAATGTTAACATTCCTTAAAGGGACATTAAACCCTCAGATTTTTTAACATAAAACAATAGTGTAATGTGTGCCTTACTGGAATCATGGTAGTTTCCCTTCTCACTGCTGCTCTTCCTTTTAAATCCTCATGTCTTCTCATGCTTGGGGAGAACTTCCCTTTTCAGCTCAGGGCCTCTTCCTGTAGTGCTGGCTCAGGTTGCAAACCTACACACAGACACCGTGTATCCATTTCAGAGACAAGGCAGTCTGCTGCAAAACAGAAGTTCTGACCAGCTTGAGAACAGATACAAATTTAAAAGGAAGAGCAGCAGTGAGAAGGGAAACTACCATGATTACAGTAAGGCGCACATTACACTATTGTTTTATGTTAAAAAATCTGAGGGTTTAATGTCACTTTAAGTAAGCCAGAATAATTGTATCAATACATGATAAAGTATTTAGATTCTAACAGAAGAGCATCTGCCCATATATCTCTGTTCCCCTGCTGCAATGTTCCACCTCCAGGAGCAAAAAAAGGCAGCCCTATGTAAGCTCAGAAGATGCAAGATTCGAAGCAACACACAATTATAATAGTCCAGATACAACTATATTCCATTAGGGTCAGCAGAGTAGCCAATGCATTTGGGGGGGGTCCAAAACACACCCATTTCTTCGGAGAGCAAGTTGTGATGGGAGTCAGTCAGGCTCGTCACCAGCTCGTTAGGCAGTCTCTCTGGTCTAAGCTTGCACAGGCCTGAGGATTCTACTCTCCCCAAGTGACAGCACTGGGCCAATCAACAAGCACCAGTGCCGGCTATATTCTTCAATCCCAGGAGCTGAATGTAGTAGCAGTAAAGGAATGGCAAGCATGCTCTGCTGGAGAGGAGTGCATTAAGGGCACAGACAAACCTCTCTGCTTTATTACCGCATGTGCATTGCAGTAAGGCAACCTTGAATTTTGGTTCACATCTGTATGTTTGATGCACAATAAATGCATATGCAACACAATGCACTGGCTAGGTGCATTAAGAAGCCATTTAAAAAAAGATGGTACTGCAATGTGCCATGTAACATGCATTAACACAGCATACATGTTTGAACGGGTCCTAAAGCCAACCATTTACATGAGCAGATGACAGATTTTTAAAAGTGTACCTTTTAATCTGCAGATTAGTAGATGGAAATATTCAACATTATAAATTGCTAAGAGCCCATTCACACATGACCATTGGAATGCATTGCAAGATGAAATCCATAATTTCCAATTGGCCTCGTTCACAGCAACATTGATGTGCAACATGCTACATGTCACAAAAACACTGAAGGGCCTAATATAGAAAAGTATTGTGGCTTTTGCAACTCATTAAAAAAAACGCATCTCAGTGCACACCAACTCCAGTGCACAAGTGTGTTTTAGCCACATCATTGTATGCTAAACACAATGGGGGGGGAGGGGGGGGATCTACCAACAATCTGGCGCAGAATTGAACTGCAGCCAATCAGCATCTCTCATTTTCAAATCTTACCTGAGCAAACTGAAGAGAGGCTGATTGGTTGCAATGGGCAACTGCTCCATATTCTGTTTGCTCCCCATGCATGTGGCAAGAATTCAACCTGAAGAGTAATAAGGGAATATTTTTAATCAGGGAATTGATCAAAGTAAGAATTGTGAAGTTGAATAGGAAAATCTGATTGAAAAAAGAAGACCATATACAGTTGAAAGGTAGCTCTGCAACCAAATCCTGCCTCCAATGAGGCATTGTATAACAAAAAGGGGGGAGTCTGTAGAAAAAGATCACCCCCCAGGTGTATTAGGGCAACACAATGTCATAAAATGGCTGCTTAGAATGTTTTACTGCAAAGCCTTCAACTGTTTTGACTTGACAAATGCTGAAATCCTGGTAAAAGAACTTAAAACACCAAAGTTTCCACTCCTGCCTGAGAAATAGGACTGTCTGTAGGGGCAGTAGGTTGATTATAAGTTTCCTGTTGTCAGTTGCTTAAGCCCTGATGAAGCGGATTCCTGACCCCTGAAACACATTGGCTGTGCAAATCTTCTTGTTGCCATTTGTGAAGCAAATACAAGGTCTTTTTTTTCTTGAGACAATTGTCTGTTTTTAAAGTCTTCATTCACATGCATTTCTCATTCTGGGTGTCCCCTCCCTTTGGAGGCCCCCCCGCCCCCCCTGTTTTGTGACGAGATGCCGCAACAGAGCCATCAGGCCACAAATGGCTCCTATTCGACTAAGGGAAAGTTCATGGGTCTAGTGCCTCATTCTCACTCACCCTTCGATGCTTGCACTTCAACTTTCCTCAGCTCTAGAAAGTGAGCTTTCTTCGAATATTACAATTCAACATTTGTTTAAAATTAATTCAGCATTTCCCAAGCTGGCTCTTTGCTTTGTAACATTTCAGCAGCTATACTACTATGGACAATGCACACTAACTTTTAAATGAAAAGTTGATATCTCCTACAAAATTTGATCAAATCCTTGTGGCTTTTTTTCTGGTGGAGATCCTTTACGGTAAAGCAAAATAGAGCATTTATTATTCCTACAACAAGGCCAACAACACAATATAATAAAGCAGTTAAGGCTGTAAAGGTTGCCTTAAGCACATTGGAGCCCTGACCTAGAAAACACAGACAAGTCATTTTTAGATCCAATTCAAGGCTAGTTGGTTATACAATGCCAATGATATTTATAGATGGCGTTTTTCATTCAGCACAGAACGATCAGTGTTATAGAAATGCAACTGGAAGTGCTGGACGTGTAATGAGGATGGGTGAGAATGAGGTTGTTGCAGAGGTGAAACAAGTGATAGAATGTGGATGTAAAACTCTTCCAGGGAGGAAAAATAAAGGAAATGATGAATGGTGCTGTTACAAGTGACAAGTAATGAGCAGGAACACAGAGTAAAGACACCAGAACTTAAAGGGTTTGGGAAAGAAAAATATGACTAGACTTTTAAAGTGTATTTCCACGTTTGAAATTTGAGGAAACCCGTTTGTTCCGTGTTCCTATTCACATAGCATACCTAAAAATAGTTCCGACCTTTTAGATGCATCTGTATAGCTGGACTTTGCAAATGTCTTTACATTTCCAAGTGACAGAAAACTCGGGTCTGTCTCTATAGAAAGACTGGGGACAGACTGAACTTCCACTCAATATATAATGCTTCTAGATCTTTAATGGGTTTTTTTTAGGACAGATCGCCTTCAACTCTAGTTTGCAACGGAAACTAGAAAAAGAAAATAGCATTAATACTGTTACTGTTAGCATTATAGTTAACAATATTGGTATTTATTGGTATATATTTAATGATGAATACAGCAGCTACTACTAGCTATGACCTGGATAAATGAGAACCTTCAAGAACAAAAAAACAAAAAAGCACACACACTTGTTTTTAGCAGGACATGAATGGATTTAATGGGACCCAGGCATTAGTTGGGCAAAAGAAAAACCAGCAACAATTCCTACAATTCAGGTATATGCACAGAAGGTCCAAGTTACTGTGCATGAGATTGGCAACACCCCTGGAGAACTAGATAATTTGAATTAGATGAGAACCCAATTTCATCCTCATCTTGACACCTTGACAGGCTTTTCTCTGGAGATTGTGTAACGAGTGCCATCATCACACCTTCAGAAAAGAAAAAACAAAATGTTCCTTCCTTAGAGACTTTGATAGCCACGTGTGATCTATTCTACTGTTGATTTCCAAACCAGTGTGATCATAATGACAAAACCTGCAAGTCGGCAAGGCGAGAGACCCGGCAATACAATTATGGTCGTTCTTTAAAATCAGAGAAACACCCTTTTCAAATATAGCAGTAAAGTTCATATAGTTTATTCACTGAATCTAAATTTATTCCCAAGGTATACATTTTAGAGTCGTAACAGCCCAGGCTGGTCTAAATTCATTTATTAATTACAAGAATTTTAAATAGCACCCACATATTACACCCATCAATTTACATTTGTTCTGGTCAATCGAAGGAGTTCAGAGTTTGATTTTTCTGACACACACTAGGACAATTTGGGTAGCCAATACATATGAATATGTTTTTTAACTGTTAGAAAGAAATCTGAGCATCTATACAAAATCCACACAACCACATGGAGAGCATACCCACTCAATGCAGACAACATCCCAAGTGCTATGATCTGGCACAAAATGTTCCAACCAGTTTACCATGATGCAGCCCCAAAATTAGGCCAGCATCAGCCTCCATGGAAAAATGACTGATGGCTTTCTTGTCATTTACCTACCCCCCTCTTTGCCTGAATTGCTCCATTAGTACACAGATTACCACCCCACTGATGACTCCCCACCATGATGTAACAATTACTTCCTACAGCTTACTCTTTATATAATCTGATTTTGTTCCGGCCTGTCAGTTTTTTCTTATTTTTGCAGCTCACACACACTGCCTTGAATATACTGTGGGCTATTTATGAGCCTGGGCTTGGTGTGAACCCAGTATGACCAAGCCCATTAAAACTGACGGCTACTCTCTCCTCTCGACTAGTCACAGTTTTGAGGGGGCTTGGGGAAATCAGGCAACCCGGGTTCACACCAAGCCCTGGCTCATCTTTACTGGGGACCCACCCCACTCAAAAGTGACTGCTACCCCCTCCTTACCGACAGGTCACAGTTTTGAGGAGGAATGGGCAAGCTCAGGTGAACTGGGTTCGCACCAAGCCCAGGCTTATCTCTACTGTGGACCCACCCCATGTTGTTACTGACTCTTGGCAGCACACGTAGCATACATTTGCTGCAGGATATATTGTGCGAGTAGCAGGAATGAAATATTTGTAAGGCAAACATCTCATTGGACTATATAAATGGGCCTGCAGATGGGACATTTAGTATGAACTGAGTTGGTGTGGAAGTTAGCCACACAAGATTAGCTGCAGGCCAGCTCCCTTTGCTAACATCCACTATGCAAGCAACCTAAAATGTCTCTATATAGTAAAAAAGTGCATTACCATAGCACTTAAAAACCACTTAATACTACATTATGTTTCTACAGATATCCCTTCTAAAAGAAACACCTTTCAGTTTGCATACAATAAAGCTTTTCTATCCCCCTGGACTAACACACACCTAGCTACAACGTACCATGGCCAATGGCCATTGACAGCACTTCTTCAAACCTATGGCCATCTGCATTGGTCAAAGCGGACATACCCGACCATACCTCTGCCTCCATGACTAACCAAGAGCTACCGGCACTTTCCCCAAACCCAGATGGCTATACAATCTGGGAAGAACAACAACGACTTGCACCTTTCCACACCAACATTTAGATTCCGGACTCTTGTTGACCGACAACCAACTGCACTTGTCATATCTCGTCTTGTCCTTTTATAGATGCTTTAGCAGAATTAGGGAGGTCAATCGTCTGTTTCCCCAAGTTCTATTCTGTGTGTTTCGAAATATGTTTCAGAGTTTAAAAGACTAGCAAGGGTAGTCATGGTCTGGTGGTAGGAGCACTAAGCACCAACCATCATTTAGAAACCCCTCTCCCTATTGCACCAGTGGAAGCATCTCCATGGTTTCTGCACCACTTCAAATGCACTTTCATGGTGTTATACAATGTTATGGTGTGTCAGACAACCATATATTGTAAGTGACACATCCACACCTGCGTAATTGCAGCATAATGCATCACAGGGCAACTCCAGGTCAGTTCAAACTGTTGCAGGTTAATGCACATAGATCAGGCCTTCCCTGCTTGTGTCAAATGCAGGATGACACAAAAAAAGTGAGAATGCACATAAAACATTAATATGCTCAAGAGGATTGTATGCAGACAGATGGCAAAACAACCTTCAAGTTAACAGTGCAAAAGGTGCGGGGCTTTAAATATTGCTTTGGGGCCTGGAATAGTTACATCCCTTGCAATGTTTCAGTGGATGTGCGTGTATATGTATAGACTATGTGGATATAATAAAGCTGCATGGAGTTCTCCTTTAAGACACGTTGCACATGCTATTGTATAGCATAGTGCCGAAAGCAACAATCTCACACTGCGCTGTACTAGAAGGCAGCCCACATTATCAATTCTCACTTTTTACAACTGCATGGAGAATTGTAAATGGAGATTTCAATAACAAGCAACACAGATGCTTGTCCCAAAGATACAATCTCAAATCAAGGGATTAAATCTTCCATCTCCTCCAGCAACACTAAGCACAGTGCCAACGCACATACGTCATACGGATGTTAAATTGCTGCTGCTGCGAGAGAGAAAATGCTGCATCCAGAGTTCATCTCAAACCCAATCCCAGAAGATCCTCTCCAAGATGGAGCTCACTAGAGAGTTGATGGCACTCTAGAAAACAATGTTCCTTATTCGGTTTCAGCCCTATTGCTTCTCCCTGCTGAACGGTAGCCTGAAGTGCTGTTGAAGACACTACAGATATGTACTTTTGGAAGAGATTTGTAGAACAGCTCATTATAAAAGGAAATGTCAGCATGTATATTTTAATAAAGACCCAGAGGCATTCGTACCAAGAAACAATATGAAGGCAGCATGATATGGCTTATAATTAAAGGGTATGTCCACTAAGATGCAGCTGTCTTGCCACCTAACTATCCAAGAGAACAATGAGCCAGTGGGTGATTCAACCTGCTGGCATCTACATACAACTTAATTATAAGTGTTGGAAGGACTTTTCATTCTCATTCTCTACTCCAGACAGATACAAAAACACCCCTTCATCCAGTTATGTGTAAACAAACATAACCATTAAAATGTATTGTAGATACTGCTGGTATAGGTCCCTAAATTCTGCCTTTATATTAGCTTCCTTGGACCTCCTAAACACCAAGACATGGACAGAGAGGGAGGACCAGTGGAGTGAATTAAACCAGGTTCTATTAAATTAATGAAAGTGAAAAGGGGAGGGTGGGGGTTGGGGGGTAGTAGGGATGAGATAGAACCACTTTTAGGCTTTTATTGCTGGAGAGCAAGAAACGGGAGATCACAGGTTTAGGTGTCCATAAGTATTTATATTGTCATAGAAGCTCAAAGCTAAGAAGCCCAAGGATGGGCTACAGCGTTTTCTTATCAGAGCTTTCAGCGCTGGTTTGATATTGAGTATAATTGACCATACGCGGGTCGAAAATGCATTTTGTGGGTGGCCCTGCCAGCATCACCCAGCTTGACAAGCTTCAATCTGACAAACAAAAGGAGCTGAATGGAAGAATTGTGGGCCAAACTGTGACTGCACTTAAATCACATGAAGTCACTGTTCTGGTAGCCAGTGCCACATTACCAGAATACAGTAGCCGGTAGTGGAGATTCTTCCATCCACACTCTTTACCAATGAGGCAATCAAGTGATTTCTCTCATTCAGCCGCTAGGAGCTGAACAAGAAAAATCTTAGGGTTTATGGCTAGCTTTAGGAATTTCTATGGCTTAAATCAGGTGGACAACTCAATATGGAACTCAGGAGCTAGAAGGATATCTTTTTGGGCGCCAGCTCCATTGACAACAACTAGAGAACGCCAAGACTAGGTGCCAGCAGTAATTTTTAAGGAGCATTGGCTAACTGGCTCCTGGGATTTGTCCAGCCCTGGCGTAAATACAGGGTAATTTAACTCAAGAATTAGCAGCTTAAATCCAATCCTTTTTCACAAACGCTTCAATTGCTGATTGTGTTCAAAAGGTGCCCATACACCTTACGGTTATCGTACGATATTCGTGGGCAGTGTACAACCGCAAAAACTGTACAATCGTACGACTTTTGACTTTCAAGCAGGTTTGAAAACTTTGGTCGATCATATGATTTTTGCAAGGATAGTAGCGTTTCCGTACGTCAAAAATCATACGATCTACACTGCTCATACGAAAACATGTGCGGTCGATTGCCGAAATTCGTTCAGGTGCTTTTCTTTAATTACGGCTAATTGAACATTGCGTCAATCGGGGCAGGACAAATCGTACGACGGTTAGATCGGACGAAAAGTGTCATACGGTAATCGTAAGGTGTATGGCCAGCTTTAGAGGGCTTTTGGCCATCAGGCTTCCAATGTGGAGATTGCTCTTCACTTCCTGTTTAAAGAGTTTTAGAAGAGGAAGAAGAAGGCTACATCCCCACAATAGGGATACAGGCAACAGTGAAAACCACATCAAGCTGAATAAAGCTGGGTATACAGAGTAAGAATCTTGAACCTATGTTCGTCCGAAAAATCTCATCAGAACATTGGATAATGCCATCAGAGACTTTACGAATGTCTCATTTGGTTTTAGCATTCGATTTTGGAAATTAATGGCATTTCTCGAACAAAACCAACATGTCACTTAGAGATTTCCCTTTCTTCCTGCCCAAGTGATGGCTGTCATGCGCGCGCACACACACACACACACACGTGCATTTAACTCTAGCTTTCAACATAATACCTGATGGCTCTGCTGCAAAGGAGACTTGTTTAGTGACAGTTTGCTTCTGCATCATCACCCTGTCACATGTGCCCTAGGTTAAGACTAGAAAGAGCCATGCAGGCAAACATTGGACAAAGCACGGTACACCATTATTCCTATTAGAAAGCTGGTCCAGAGTAATGGATGCGCATAGGGTTGCCACCTTTTCTTAAAGCGAAACCCGAACACTCTAGCGACACGTGGACATATTTTGGGGGGAGAATGAGTCGCAGCTTATTCATATGTAAAAGGCACCTCCCATTAATATGTAAATATCACAGTTTAGACTATTTTTAGTGGGCGGCCAGTAGCATCTATCTTAATTTTGGTTGCCCCTGTCTGACACCTTGTGTCTGGGTTTCTGCTGCCATGAAACCCGGACACAGCATTCAAAACCCGAACTGTCCAGGTGAATCCTGGACAGGTGGCAACCCTAGATGCGCAGCTGATGCTGGAGCATATGCATTTAGACAGGAAATGGCTATAAGAGGCTAGGAGGAGAACAGCGACACCAAGAAAGAAAAAAAGGGATGAAAAAGTCTTTTATGAAATACAAAAACACCATGGCAGAGTTTTATGCATACACAGTGTTAACTACTTGTAATCCAGTTAGGGTTAAATGCACTTTAATTATTCTTCTACTATAAAAATATTTCTATACATTATAAAAATATACAGTTTTACTGCTACCATGGGAAAAAGCTGAGGCCCACTCAATATGTAATATACAATAGGTATAGAAAGGAATGAGATCTGCGGCCAAAGCAATCACTTTTAATTAGAGCTTCACCGATACCAATACCACCATCGGCGACGATACTGGGCATTTGCATTGCCTAAGCAACCCTTTTAAAAGGAAGAAAAAGTAGGAAAGAGGAAACCATCCCCACTACATAATATAAAGACGTGATCATTAACCATGTCACAACATAAAGATCTCGCTTTTTTATAATGTGATTTTGCTGAAAATGAATCCGCAATATTCTGAACGCAGAAATGTTTTTGAGAAAGGTCACCAAATCAGCAAGATGCACCAACCACCTTGAGAGACTGGCAGCTGTTTCATGCCAGAGCATTTCACCGCATCCATCACTTGCCAGCATGGCACTCTGGGCACGATGTGCTCAGGGCATTAATTGTTCAAAGCCGTCACTTTCATTCTGAAGCGTTCTCCATTTGTGAACATTAATATAAATCTTGAACCACTTCCAGAAAGTGGATGATGTGCTGATCGTCTAAACAAGGCAGGGCTTCTCCATAATACAAGATCCTGTGCTGACAAGCATATGTACAAAAAGCATCAGGAAACATCAAGTATTGATCAGACTTTCCATTTTGGCAAGAAATAAAAAGACCTTCCCTAAGGAAAAAACATTGTTATTACACCGATATTTTAATTTATTTAAATAGCTTTCCCTGGAGTGCTCTGGTGAAGGTCAGTACTTACAAGTATTGAAATTACATATTAGACTATATGGACAGAACAACAAGAACCAAGTATCTTAAGCCAAAATGTTGTTTTACATTTGCATAGATTAGGGAATGGGTGAACCATTGTCCCATTTTTTTCCTGTGTTCTTTTGGGGAAACAGGAAGTGAGAGCAAATCTCTCTACAGTGATGGGTACCTGCGAGGACAGTAACATGGCGATGGCAGCAAGCTTTTCAGCATGCCAACTTCTTCCCATAATGCTAGTTACAGTGGATGGACAAAATGATAAAAATTTGTTTGTCAAAATGAACGTAAACACATTTTTCATTCGTTTTGTCAAACGAAACAAATCTATATGCTATTTCGGTTTCAGAGACAACGAACCTCCAAATCCGAAACTGCACATGTAAAGAAAAGAGCGCTCAGCAGCCATATCGGCCACCGGTGCGTTCATCCCAGAGGCAGGGTGCATGATGTTACATGACGCCGCGCTTGTGCAGCGTCGTGTGACGTCACACGCCCGTTGGGCACCGCCATCTTGGTGTAGATCTTGGTGTACACAAAGATGGCGGTGCCCATACAGGTGTGACGACACATGGCGTCATGTGACATCATGTGCCCCACCTCCAAGATGGCGGCACACATGCGCAGAGCACGCTGGTGGCCAATATGGCCACCGAGCGGCCTGTTCACTTATGTACCAGAATATACTTTTCATATATTTGGGCATATAATACATTTGTTCATTTGGTTTCGGACGGACTGCCGAATCTATGGAATTTTATTGATTTGCAGGTTCATCCGAATCCATATGCACAAGTCTAATAGTGGATGTCACTACTTTAATACTAAATTGCCTGGATGGATGGATACTAATGATACTAATAAACAACAATGTGGATTCCAAGTTCCCAATTCCCAAGTTCTACAAACCCTTTTGTACATGCTCCAGCTCTGTCCCTAGCTTCCTCTTTGGTCCAGCTCTGCCAATACTCTGAGCAAATGACAGTCCGTGTCATTCTGCCCATATCCTGTGAGCCCAGTCTGTCACTGGCACACCCCTGGAGGTGCATCATCAAGCAGCCTTGGCTCACAGCGCTCCAGAACTGATGCAAGCACACTGCTGAGTCCAGGAGGAAAGCCCTCTGCCACCGAGAAAGAGGAAGGGTCCTTGACAGTAATAGAAGCATAAAATCAGCATAAAAAAGGTCTTGAGTTTTTACCAGCCCAATTATGTTTTATCATCTGAGAGCCGGTAATTGCAAGCTAAATACCAACACAGAGAATGGAATTTATAAACTTTATTCTGCAGAAATTGCTATAAATTCAAATAAACAAGAACACACATTTAAGCAAATGTAAAATCTTGAAGATATTTCTAAAGTTAAGTGTAAAACACAATCAATAAGAAAACCAAACACCGGGCGCCTTTCCTGGTGCAATGAAACCTTGTAATCAGTTAAAACATATACAAATCTATATATGTACTCACAAGGAGAACAAGGATGTACGCAGCAATTGATATATGTCCTTCGTGACTGTCCTGAAAAAGGACGTAAATCAGAGGACAGTTCGGAGGATCAGTTGATCGACAAAACCCCTTCTTCGGATCCTCTGAACTGTCCTCTGATTTACATCCTTTTCAGAACAGTCACTAAGGACATAGATCAATTGTTGCTTACATCCTTGCTCTCCTTGTGAGTACATATATAGTTTTGTATATGTTTTAACTGATTAAAAGGTTTCATTGCACCAGGAAAGGCGCCCGGTGTTTGGTTTTCTTATGTCTTATGCAGTGCATGGTATCCCTTGTCTGAAACGGGGCCACCATTCCTGGATTGCAAAAAGTATCGTCCCCTGATCGTAAAGAGGGTTTTTTGGCGCTGGTCTATTGTGTGTTTTTAAACACAATCAATGGCTGATTTTATGGAAAGAATAGACTTATAAAGTTTTACAAATTTCACCTCCCAAAAGCTCCAGCTTCTGTGCGATCAAAAGGTTTGAGAAAACTCCCAGTTCTATAATCTTGAACATCTGTTCCACACATCTGTACAGACCCAGCGACAAATTATCATTATTTCAGAATATCCTTTTAAAATGAGAGCAAGTTGGAGGAGAGGTTTTCTCCGGTTTTACTTCCTACTATTTTTAGAAATTGTATAAACCATACACAGACTTTTTTTATTTTACCATCAGTTTATTAGCTTTGATACTCTGCAAATCTAAATAGTGCAGAATTGCCTTCAAATGGTGTTGGCGGCAAATGGAAAGAACCCAACTCTCAAGAGGACAAAACTATGTAAATAACAGAACCACATAGTTGTTCATTTCCTCAGGGCTCATTCACACCATCTACATTAGGGCTGCTCTGGCCATTTTTTCCAGTGCAGCCCAAACGCAAGACAAGACAATTTGCCTTACTGTGAATGGTGACCGTTCACTCCATATGGCATACAGTAATCATTTTTTTTTGCAAGTGCACCGCAGTGAGAAGCGGTACAACCTTATCGCACCTTGGTGAGCCCATAGAACTTCATGAAAATAACTTGTGACAATGCAATAAAGTTCTAACAAAACAAAACTATGCGATGCGGCTCTATCAAGAGCATTGGCACTGTACAGGCACACCAGCAACCATGCAGTGGAGTATGGCTGCTTGTGTGAACAAGCCCTAGAACCTAAATTGATGCCACAGAAATTGATACTTAGGGAGACACCTCGGGCTACCAGCCTGCAATTTGCACACCCCCTTTCTTCCCCAGCACTACAAGTCTGTGGGAAGACTTGGAGGACCCTGATGAACAGTGTGGCTGGCATACATCTAAATTTTGAAAAATGTTCCGGAGGGCTTGGCAGCGAAAGGGTTAAAGTGCATCTATGGTCAAAAACAAAAAAAATAAATCTGCATTGCTATATTGAATTTCCATGCGTTCTATTCCACTCCTAATAACCATATCCATCTAGAAGTTTGTAAATTTACTTCTGGTAGATGCCCATAGGATGTACTTCTTCAATGCACTGACACAATTTCCCTTAGCCATAAAACTAACTAAGCCTACCATCTGAACTACGCAATGTCTAGACTTCCCACAATGTATCATTATCATTGCTTGCTGGAAGCAATGCACGCTGGTCTATGTAGTCTTGAGAAATCAACATTGCGTCACAACAAGCAGCAGTAAAAGACACAAAGCACTTGGCATCCAGGAAATTGATTAAGGTGATGGGCAGATGGGAGGCAGCCCTCACTACATAAAGGATTTTTTTCAGGGAAGCTTTGATTGCATTATCAAAAACAACTCTAGTATGTATTCCTATTACAATGCTCATGTTTTAACAGGATAGTATATGCTCAGGCGTTACAACTCCTTTAAAGCAGAACTGAAGCCATTTTCTTTTAGTTTTGAATACAGTGAGGGAGTGTTGGAACACGTCTGCTTTCTTTTTTGCCACTTGTGTCCTATTGGGAAGATTTCTAACTACAACAGGAAGTGAGGGGAAATCCCTGCAAAAAGAGGGAAAATCCTGTTGGTCAGCAGGATCACCAGAACCGGTGACTTAATGAGCAAAATCATGCATATGGACTGCAATCCCAGCAGCTTGAACGTTGTACTGAGTTGTGCTAGGAGTACTTTAGGCTTTTCAGTAGCTGCTTTGGCATGAAGTACTCCCATCACAACTCAATACAACCTTCAGCCTGCTGGGATTACAGTCCCCATGCATGATTTCTCTCATCAAGTGCTGATAGAGCGGTTGCATTCTGCACCCCCTAAATGCGCCGGCTTCTCTACGTGAAAGTTCCCTGCCCCTCATGGAATAAAGTTGTATCTGGCCTATTCTAATTGAAGTGGTGCTTCAACTGCTACATCTTACAATTTTACAAAGTTACAATTTTGCAGCTAAGCTAACATACTGTGAATTTAGTACTGTACCTACATTTGTACACTTTGGAACTCTAAGATAAAAGTAATTAGGTTACTATGTCAGCCATGTTCTTCAGCCACAAAGTCTGACAGTTCTTCTAGTGCACAGTAAAGAAAAGGGTCGCTCAGTCTCCACCTTCCTCTCATCAACACATTGATACAAGGCTTTCTGTGAATGGATAAAGATGGGAGCCTGTGGTTTGCCTGACCCTCCTCTTCTCTGATTATTCACAGAAAGTCTTGCATTCAGTGAAAAGAGTTCAAGGCTTTTTGTGAATTGACAAGGAGAGAGGAAAAAGGGAGGAGCGAGCAACTCTTCACTGTACGCTAGCCGGAAATGTTACCCTAAGCGGTGGTTGAAAATAGCAACATGCAGGAATAATACTAACTTTTTTAGCATCCCTACCTCCAGACGTAGTTGGAAGAGCATTACACAACTTCTCTTTACCAATCACAATTAAAGTAGATTTTTTTTGCCCTGGACTTCCACTTTAACGGCCATCAAACAGCTAAACGATGGTTATTGACAAAGTAAGTAATACTGGAGCTATGATTGATGTTAAATCTATTACCAGTATAGTATGCTACTTACTAAAGCTAGGATTTTAATCATTTTATAGCTTTTCACCTCTAGCAATACTCCATCTTGCCATGAAATTGATTTGTGGCCCATTCTCAGCTTGACACAAAGGGACTGAAGGGTTTACAATGCAACCAATCACCCAATCACTTAAATGTATTTATCGAAGCAGAAAAACATTTATGCTTGGAAAAAATGGTTACAAATCAAGTCTAGGCTAGATAATAATACCCTGCTAAAAGGATAAGACAAAAAGCAAGAACCCTATTGGTCATACCCAAAACACTGATGAAAACTGGTGTTACTCATTTTACAATTACAGGGTTTGCCATTGGGGTGCAAGGATAATAAAGGCAACCGTAAATGACCACGTGTGTTGTGTATGGACCTGGTTAAGGTCCAAGGCTACTGACCCTCTGGTTGTGATAAGGGGATTGCTCAATAGAAAACCAAAATCCTGGATGTGTAGGAGAACCTCTTAATAAAATGGCCATATTGCTTGAAGGTTCATCTAGGTCAGGGGTAGCAAACCTCCGGCCCTCCAGCTGTGGTGAAACTACAAATCCCATGATACATCTCTCTTCGGGAGTCATGTCTGTGGCTGTGAGGGACGGAAGTGTGCTACCCCTGATCTAGGTTGTTTGAGTGGGTATGTCAGATACAGCCAGTGTGTTTTGGGGGAAATAAACTCCCCCCTCTGCAGGGCTTGAGCACCAATGATTAGTGAATTCAGGAAAAGCTGTACATTGTAGCCTGAATGAGACACTCCATGCACATCCAACCCTAAAACGGTGGGGAAGGGACGAGACCTGAAGTGTTACTAACCTGCAGCAGAGAATAACCAGGTCTAAATCACATCTACTGCCCTGCCAGACTTGGCTTTGTTGTGTGGCAGAGGTGTGTCAAATTTCAAGCCTTTTTAAAATGGCATGCACAGTAGCATAGTGGCTAGCGCTTCTGCCTTGCAGCACTAGGGGTCCCTGGTTCAAATCCCAGTCAGATCACCCATCTGCAAGGAGTTTGCATTTTCTCCCCTGTGCTTGCATGGGTTTCCTCCCACACTCCAGACATGCTGGTAGGCGAATTGGCTCCTGTCTAAATTGGCCTTTGTATGTATGCATGCGAGATAGGGAGCTTATATTGCAAGCTCCTTGAGGGCAGGGACTGATGTGAATGTGCACGGTGTAAAGCGCTGCTTAAATTGTCGGCGCTACATAAAAATACTTAGAGAGCCTGTAAACCAGTAGCAAGCATTTGCCAGGTTATTGTTAAAGTTTAAAAAAGATAACGGATGGCTTTCAAAACACTATTTCAAAAAGCATGCTAGCCATACCAAACACATGATCCTGACCAGAGTATTACAAAGGCTTCATTTACACCGCCCTATAATATTCGTACAGCATACAAACCAATTAGAGAAAGTGTAATAAAACCGAAATGAATCAACCTAAAAATGGCTTCTGCATCAACAAGAACAATACTTTTCCAAGGGTATAGCGCAGCTCATTAGGTGAAACAAATATAGAAGATGCATTTAAAAATTGAGTTGGGTAGAAACCTAGAAAGAAACATAAAAAAAGGTCACACTGCCTGGGGTAGGCCACAAATCAATTTTATAGCTTAGTAAGAAACAGTCATCCAAATGCCAGCTTTGTAATATGTCCTTCCTCTAAATACTATGCCATAAATGGGACAAACATTAATGCATTTTAGGCTCAGTCATAAAACATTTCTGTCTTGTAAGAAAACCAAGCACAACCTATGAGCCTCTTTTAAACATCCTCGGGGGGGGGGGAATGGTTTCCCAGATCCTGCCACGTCTCTGCTGCATAATTACAACAGTTTTTAGAAAAATCAAAGTGTGGGGTAATTCAACAATAAATAACAGCTTAAATGGTGGTGTAGGCTAACAAAATGCATTATAGTGTGATTAGGAAAAGTGTAGTGTCATTTGTGAAGAGCATGGAGGCTGCAAAATGAACATTTTTAAGTTTAGACAGAGTGCCAGCCTTAGGCCTCGTTCACACCTGACCGTTTTGTAGGGCGTTCTACGCTCGACAAACGCTCTACAAAACAGTCAAAAATATAAATTGCATTGTAGTCAATGCCCTCGTTCCCACCTTGCCGTATTTCCGCCCGTCCCTAACGCCCTACAAAACGGCCCACGCCTGAAAAGGTCCCGGGACTACTTTGGGCCGTTTTGTAGGGCGTTTTCCATTGGGATACAGCCAAGTAGCCTTCGGAATCGCGCAACTTTTTTACCGCGAATCGCGGTAAAAAAAAAGCGTGACAGACGCGCATATTACAATACGCCTAGGTGTGAATGGGGCCTTACAGTCTTAGTGGAGGACAGACTATGGGGATGCCAGTAAACATGCAGACTGTTGGGGAAAGAGTAGCGATGACAAGTTTGTTAAATTAGGGTAGGCTCTGGGGGGGGGGGAGGAGCCCCGATGGACTGTAAGAATGGCATTTTAAAGGGTTGTTTAAGAATTATTGGGGCCAGATTGGACTGGTGGAAGGGGATGGGCTGGTTTCTGTCAACTTAGTGTAGTGCTGGGGTTTCAGCATTAAATGAGAGGTAACCACCCCTCTTAAGACAGTTGTCCCCACTTAAAGGTTTACCCTTTATTCCAGTTGTGGTGACGACTCAAAAATGCAGCATTTTTTAAAAAATTCAGTTGTGGAGACAGTGAGAGGCTGAATATCACTAAAGCATGGCAAACTCTTCCCTACTCTGTTCAAAACTTAAAAAAAAGCTTAAACTGCAGATACACTAAGGTTTATGTATGTAGCATACCTGTGACAGGCACATGTTCTGCGTGTAATAGCGAGTGAGGAGACAAGTGAAGCAATGAAAGGGATGAGTATAGTGGGAGAGCAGCAACCTCTAAGCCAACTAGAGATGAGTAAACAATGGATTAGCCCATATTGGTATGAGGACGTGCGTTTGCATGTGCGTGTACATAGGGGCCAGTAACTTTAAAATAGTAAAATCACACTCAAATATTTTTTTTAACTCTTTTTTTGTTACACTAACTTTATTCATAATCACATCGATAAATCACAGTGACAGGTCTTCTATGTGAAAACATCAGGGGTCTATTAGACCCCTAGCGTCACATAGGAACCCCAAAGAAGCTGATGAAGCAGAGATCTGCTTCACCAGCTTCTTCTCCGGCTGTAACAGCTGGAGAAATGACAGCTTAAAACCAGAAGTGATGTTGTACACATTGCTTCCAGTTTAAGTGATCGTAGAGGAGCTCAGGAGGTGCGCTGATCTCCATCCAATCCAGGTGCAGGGAGTTGCTGGGCCATTCTTAAGGTGCCCATACACTGCACGATTCTCGTACGAGAATCGCAGGAAATCCCGCGATCGTACGAGAATCGTGCAGTGTGAATGAAGACGTGCGACCGTTTCTACTGTACGGTCGCACGTCTTGTCTAAGGAGCATGCTAGAAAACCAGCCGAAAACCTTACGATTTTCGTCTGGTTTGACCGGTGCTACACTTTCCCAGCACTGTACAAGTGATTGGGTTAGCTCTATAGCCTCTCCTGCTTCTTCTCTGGCTATAACAGCTGGAGAAATGAAAGCTTAAAACCGGAAGTGATGTAGAACACATTACATAGTTACATAGTATTTGAGGACGAATAAAGACATTGTCGCGCAACATGTTTAGAAATCGCCTCGCCTTTGCCGAACCTGAAGTTCCATTGGCCCATTGATTCCAGTTTAAGTGATCAGAGGAGAGATCAGGAAGTGTGCTGATCTCCCTCCAATCCAGGTACAGGGAGCTGCGGTGCCATTCTAGGGCCTGCACAGTGGTTGGTGGTGGTGGTGGTGGGGGGGCACACTTTCCCAGCACTGTACAAGTGATGGAGAGGCTCTATAGCCTCTCCAATGCGTGTGTGTAACTGCTGCCACCAAATGTTTACCTTTCCCACTCCTGTTTGCCCACCCCCCGCAGGAGCAGAAAAGGACATTAATAAGTGCCCACATGGCGTCGTCAAGAGCAAGCTGTCCAGCTGGCAAGTGGTTAAAGTATATGGTGAACCTTACACCTAATAAAAGCATGGAGGCACTGCATTTAGTCACAGAAGTGAACACTTGTGGCCAACAGGGGATCTGGGGAACACAGGCGAGTTTTATTTATCAAAACCTCCTTCCAACTATCTGAAATTAAACTGCAGGTCCTCTTTAAAAATGGTAAACATATGGACATTTTGCAGAGGCCATGACTGACAACACTCCTCTGCAAGATCAGCATTCTTCCGGGTTTTATGATACTGCTTAAAGAGCTTCTGCAAAACTGTCTTAACAGGGTTTTAGTGCCTAGCAGCTATTGTATTTGCACAGAAGTCGTCATTACTGCAGGCACCGAGCATAGTATGGCGTTCTAACAGAGATGACATTTTCCGGAGACGGTGCAGAGATCTGGCCTACGCTACAGGTCACCCAGTATTCATATAGATACAGTGCACACAATCCCTTTACCTCCACCTCCCCCCAAGTAATAAAATGTTTGGCTGCAATCTAGATAAACTCATCAAATATTTAGACGCTCATGGAACCTCTCAGGCTGGGAACTGTGCCAGCAGCTGCAAGATGTGAGACTGCAGATATTTCTCCTCTTATCCGCAAGGATAGACAAACATAAATCCAGCGCTTAAAATACATTGCGCTGTTTGGAAAATGTGATAGAAGGCACTTTCTTCCTCCACTGGAGGACGAATTGCAATTTAGAACCGTGAACTTGTTTCTAGGCCCTGTGCAGGCAGTACCGGTTCGTTACACTGCAGTGGAATGGAAATTAGGGTTAACACAGGGCAGGTTATGGTAGATTAGGCCTGGTGTCTCAGCTGGTAATGCCCTGACTGGTTTTAAAGTAACATCAATCCCTCCTTCAATAATGAATCCAGATCAAACAAATATACATTGGCCAGCAAAGTAATTATTTATATTTTGCCAAAGCCCATACAATCATGTTTCTGAACAGCTGGCTCCCAACTCTCTCAGCTCTGCTTCCCTGAACTTCCTGTCTCAGTGTAAGATCACAAGGGACAGTCTCCAGCAGCTGTCCATCTACAAGCTTGGAGAAGGGAGGAAGGAGGAGCAGGGGGTAGCGGAGTGTCTTGCTTTGCTGTGTGTTTGTGGAGACGTAGACAGTTTGCTAGCACACACAAAAGGTGGCTCCATAGACCCCTGCAAGGGAAAGGAGCCACCCTAAAAACAGTATATTAGAGCCAGGTCTTGAGGGACCAGCTGATTCTGCAGGAAACGTTTACATTTAATTCAGGTAAACCAAACATTTCAGAACCTCTTTTGAACAAAAAAAATTCAACTAGGAGTAGGCTTCTTTAGAAAATATTTGGAGTTCTCCCTACTTGTAATTCTTAAATTCTGCCACTAGATGTCCGCAGTCTTTTTGGTTGACTGACAGCCAGCATCATTCAACCCACTTCCTCTGAACTCATGCTCTCATGATCCTTCTCTAGTCTGTGACTGGACAGTGAAGCAGAAGCGGCACAATGATGAGCTCATATGAGCTCATATCTCCATCACTTTGCTTTCTCCTCCTATTCACACATGCTCTTTGTCAGCAGATGAACTAATTTGTTCATCATGCTGCTCCTCCTACTGCAGAGTGTAAGACGTTGATACCAAGTCAAATTCAGGTACCGTATTTGCCAGCGTATAGGACGGGGTTTGAGATCCAAAAAAAAAAAAAATCGCCCGAAAATCGGGGGTCGTCATATACGCCGGGTATACTGTATGTAGCTTCGGCTACATACAGTATACCGCGCTGAGCCAATCACGACAGGCTTTGTATTCTTTAATACAAAGCCTGCCATGATTAGCTCAGCGCTGAGCCAATCACGGCAGGCTTTGCATTCAGTAAATACAGGCTTTGTATTAAAGAATACAAACCTGCCGTGATTGGCTCAGCGCGGTAGTAGCTGAAGGACGGAAGATGGAGGACGCTGCTGGGATCCTGGACAAGGTAAGAGACTGTAATCCCGAGTGTGGCTCGGGGTTAACACTTATAGTACTGAAAATTAACCCCGAGCCACACTCGGGAATACCGCCAAGGAGGTTAGTAAGTGCATTTAAACATAGTTTTGGGCTATACTCGTCTTATACGACGAGTATAGCCCAAAACCTATATTTTTACACAAAAAGTGGGGGGGTCGTCTTATACGCCGGCAAATACGGTACTAACACTACTTGCATTTTTTTTTAAAAAAATGCATTTTAACCACTTGCTGCCTGGCAGTTGTAATTAAACAGCCGGACAGCGGCTTCTTGGATGCGTGTTGGCGTTTTTAAACGTCCCTTCCCTCCGCTCTCGTGCCCGCCACAAGGTGGCGCACATGAGCAGGAAGTCAGCTTGAAATTTAAAGCAGTCAGTGAAAGCTGTTTACACACAAGCGTTCGGGCATCTGTAGAGACGCCCGATCCCTTGTAATATGTGTGCAGGTGTGTGCCCCCGTCCATCCGTCGCAGCCGCTGCTGGCGATCCCCGAGATCTGCTGTGCCCAGTGTGAGCCCAGGACCAGCACAGCAGCTCTGTGACTGGAGATCAAATGGAGCTCAGTACACAACCTCCGTTTGATCTCCTCCTCCTTGTCGGAATGCAGAAAGTGATGTGTATTACATCACTTCCGCATGCCTCTGTCACTCTCCGGTACAGAAGCAGATCCCTGCTTCATCAGCTTCTCTGGGGGTCCCTAGGTGACATAAAGGGTCTCAAAGACCCCCTGATGGCTCCATAAAGAGGACCTGTCACTGCAAATTAGCCATCACATAGGGGACTTCTTAGTCCCCTATGTGATAGCCATCACTTAGCCCCCTATGTGATAGCAATAAAGTGAAGTAAAAAAAAAAGAAGAAGTTTAAAAAAAAGTTATCAAAAATAAAAGTAATTCACATATAAAAGCAATAAAAAAAACAAAACACTAAAGTCCCCCGCCCCCACATACACATCCCAACATACGTTGAGTGCGCCTGTGCGAAAACGATGATTGCATCCATTGCGCCGCACATGTTACATATCGCTGCAAACGTCTTAGTGAGAGCAATCATTTTAGGGCCATCAATCACTGATGAACACTGGCAACTATGTATGTAACCTAGAATAATCTGAGAAAAAAATCCTTACTTATGGTAAATAAGATGCATACCAGGAAAAAAAGAAGGTACATTACATTGTTAGACCTGCAGCAAAGATTAATTAACCTGATCCACAAGGATTCATGGTTGTTATAACAGTATGTTTTGCTCTTGTTATGTCTGGCTAAAAAAACATCAAGATAAGGTTGCTCATTATATCCTTTCATTTTTAAAATAAATATTATTTATAAATCAGGGCATTCACAGATCTCTACACAAGGTAATGCCTATGGCCAGCTGGAATGACTAAGAACCCCCCCCCCAGATGAAAGTCATATGAAACAGATTGTGTTTTCATGTATTCCGCACAGTGGTAAAGCAGCAGATTAGGATTTGTCAATCAGCAGGTATTGCGGAGTATCTGAGATGATGATTCATAGCACACCAGAAGTTTTCTGAGTCATCTAAAGAGGAGGATGCTACTTCTGGTGACGGCTGCGGAGGTGCCATTGCAGTCACGAGGCCCCTGGTAAAACAAAGCCAACCTACAGCAGGGTCTACTGCTTGTAGATCGGAAGCCAAGTGCCTCCAGCAAAGCTCTTAACTAGATGTTGTACCTGTCACAAGGTTACATACTTTATTCACTGCCTATAAATGTAATCAGAGCTTCAATATCAAGAATAGAAACTGGTTTCCCCATAGTTTCCCAGAAGAGGACAGTTATTTCCCGTTTTATTAAAGTCAAGCCATCATGTATTTTCACAAAGCAAGGTTAATACTGTTTATCTAAAATTGGTAATGTTTAACTTAAAGAACTCTGGTGCAAAAAAAATCTTAACCCTTGCAGTGGGGCTGCCCTTGCACTGCAAGGGTTAAGTGCTCATTTTGTCTGGGGAGCTAAGAGTTATACTCCCCTGAACAATGATCTCGGCTGGCTCCTAAACCAGTCCTTTCAGCCTTTCTCCCATCCCGCTCCAGCAGGCTAAGGTCCTGTGAGTCATCACATTCTATATGGTGCATAGGATGGGAGGACGCCGAGGGACATTCCTTTATTGGGGTGTAGGGGGTGCGAGGCTGAAGGGACCGGACTAGGAGCCAGCCAGGATTGTGTTGAGTTATTGTTGCTTCCTAAACAAAATAAGCACTTAACCCTTGTATTGCAGGAGTACTGCAAGGGTTAAGATTGTTTGTATGGCGTTCTTTTATATTGAAGGAGAACTCATCCTCATAGTTCTAGCCGACCTGTGACAATGAAACTGTCACAGGTGGGCTCAGTAGATCGGGAGGTGAGTGAACACATACAGATGTTCGTTCACTTCTCGATCCCATCACGGCTCCCCCCTCCGGTCCTCCAGCGCTGACTGGGGGAACGGATGGGGGAGGGGGCGGGTACAGCTGGCTCTGCCTCTAGATAGACAGAGCCAGCTGTCACTCACGCAGCTGGGCGGATCCAGACGTAATTGTCGGGATCCGTTTCAACTGCGGCGTCTCAGTATTCCGCGAGCTGCAGCTCGCGGTATACTGAGCTTTGGGTAACGGGAAGACGCTAGTTTGTGTCCTCCCGTTACCCTTCGGAGAACTATGGGGAAAAGCCCTAACCCCATAGTTCTCCTTTAAACCTGAACTAAAAAAATAAACCTGAACTAAAAAAATAAATATACAGTGATGGAGACACCAGTGTTGCTTTGCCCCTGTCGTATAGGCATATGCTTGTATGTCCATTTCCTTTTCACTTTTTATGGCGGCTTTCAAATCCTAAGGTGAAGAATGTTCCCTCTCACAATCGTACCTTCAGTTGGCTCCATCCCCTTACAGAGACCTATAGAGCCACCTATGGGTACACGCTTCAGCTTTGGTACATGGACACGCGTGTTTATATCCACTGAAGCTTATGCTCCCAAAGGCAAGCCACTCCCCTGCTCCTCCCTCCAGCCAGGGCCATGGGTGTTTTCTGTGTGTGGGTGGGATGTTAGGGGTCGGGGTGGGTTGGAGTGGGGGGCCCAAGAAAATGTTTTCCCAGGGTCAAATCAGTATTAAAGACGGCCCTGCCTCCAGCTGCTGATGGACAAAGGCTGGAGTCTGTCTTCTCCCTGCATGTGAAGGATGCAGGGAGTGCGCTCCACTACCCAGATGCCCAGGAAAAGCAGCGCTGTGGACCTGGAGCCGCAGGCAGAGGGCAAGTAGGGTAAATCATTTTTTTAGGCACCTTTAAGGAAACAATGTACTAGGTAATGCTGCACTGCTTGACATTACCAAGTATAAATGGCCTGGCCAGGAAGGGGGTGAAACACTATGGCCTTCAAGTGGTTAAAAAGGCAGAGGGTTTAATACTACTTTAAAGCCATCTTTGATGTAATTTGAATTTTTTGTGCTGGCTGTACCACATCCCCACTACTTTAGTACGGAGACTTTCCCTCAGTGGCACTCTCAAGTATTAAAGTGCACCCAACCAAAAATGTACTATACATTTACATGTACAGTAGTTTGTAAAGTTTATACCAACCATAAAAAAGGTATGCTTTCCAGAGTTCTACTTTGACAACTATAAAAGGAAATCTGATTAGTTTCAAATAGTTTTCTTAAAGCCCATCTCCGGATTGGGCACAAACTACCAACCCCTCCGGAACCGGATCAGCAAATTGCCAAGCACTAGTGCAGTCACATGGGAGCAAGAGATCCAAATCAGCAAATCACAGAGCACTAATGTGGTCATATGGAAGAGAAGCAGGTCACATGCCCAGCCATACCCAGAAGTAGCAGCAATTTCTCATTGCTGTTGGTGGTGGAGGGGTGTAAGGAAAGGTAAGCATGTGCCCTGTATGGACAAAACACACAGGTTCACTTTAAGCATATCTCAGGCTACAACTGTCCGCTCTGTAACATTAAGATTGACTATATTTTAGCAATTAATAAAGCATAATGATGTTTTATAGCATATTAAAAACCATGGACAAAGGCTTCATTTACTGGCATTTTATATTCAATAGTTGCCTTGCTGAGTTATGTCTTAATATTGTTTCCAGGCTCTAAAAGAAACACTATTATTTCAAGGGCACGCTAGCGGGAGAATGAACCTCAGGATCCATGACATTACAAGAACAGCAATGAAGCACTGGATTGGAGAGCCGCCGCACCGCTGGAGGGACAGATGAAAACATGGGGAAAGAAGAGGAAGATCGGATTAAGAGACATCATTTAAGGGAAGTGCTGACATTAACATGGGGGGGATTTTTTTTATCCTTTAAAAGTGTTTAAAGTGTTTTTTAAGAATAAATATTTTCCAGAAGCACTTATCAAGTCCAGTTTTCAAATTTAGTAGGTGGCTAAGAGAAGAAACTCCAGTTCTCCACATGAACATGAGTGAATCGGTTTTAAAGGGTTTACCCCACTCCATCTTTGAAATAATGTAAAGCTGAATGCTGCACCTCAATGATATAATTTTACCATGTGCATAACAAATTAGGTTTATTAGTCACAAAACACTTTTCTAAAAGAACAAAGGATAGTAATAGAATATTTCCAGATCCAGTAGTCAGTCAGCCATAGAAACAGCAGCCTGGCTGTATAGAGGCATCAATCTGGTCAGTAATGACTTTTCGGCATTTCAAAATCAACACTGCCCAATTAAAACAGGTTTTAAAACGTGTGATCTTCCCCACATTAAATGAGAAACTTTTCGGCAGGGAAGGGGGGGAGGAGGGGGGGTGTTAAAAAAAAAAAAAAAAAAAGGAAGGAAGAGGTTATATCTTGGCGAAGGGCATTTAAATGCTCATTAAAAGGAACTGATTTGTTCATGAAAACATTGTTCCCATCCTCTGTTCGAGTTAAATGACCCAGCAGCATCCAACGAGACATGATTTAGTCTAGAATACAATAAAAATAAAAATCCTCATCTTATCGAATGTAGAAATAACTAGTTGAATGAATTTAAGCGGATGTCAAGTTTCCAGAATAGAATTGGGTTCTGTAGAGAAAGTCGGTGTTCGTGCATTAAAAACCTTCAATTATGAAGATATATTGTGAAAGTACCATAAAATTCTCTTGTAAAATCAGGTCATGTGAGCCGCTTCTCCTGCTTTTGATTTTAAAAGACTCTGCCTAGGAAGAGGGGTTGCTGCAAAGGATCAAGTTGGTAATGGATGACTCAAATTACAAGAGGAGATTTGCTCTGCAAAACATTCAACAGAACATTATGAAGGCAGTCAGGGTCTATAGGCCAAAGGATGGGTGGACCCCATAGTCAGGCCTTTTGCATAACACTATAGACTGTGATTAGACACCAGCACACTCTCGCTTACCAAATCTTTCTTGCACCCCAAAAAAGACTATTGCTAGGAGTCTAAGTGCACGCTATTCCCTTCCGGGAAGTCAAACGGATAGAAAACATTATGCTCAATGAAAGATGGGTGGGTGGCTATTTGTCTTTTCTTGGCAATGGCCTATGTCAGCTCTGTAGAAATCTGGCTCTGCTAAAACAAGAGCTCTGAGAAGGGTCTAGATTAGGTAAACGTACGAAGAAACTTGGGTGTAAGTTCGTCACAGACAATATTTCATTTCCACTAGAACGATAATGAGGTTACATTATGTGGCCATTTTCAACAGAAATGGTACCTAATGGAGTTCTTTTTACAAACTAGTAGCTACTTCGCTGACTGCAAAGCAAAAAATGTCTGATCTCGCTACCGTAAAAAATGTAATGTACCAATTTCTTTCATTTAATTCCCGTCATGCTCCATGTATTCAGAAATCATCTTTAAAACGAATGCCTTTGAGGACTATGCCACGCTGGTATTTTTCATTATTGCTTCCTGTTTCAGTTATTACATCTGTTTTGGACTGCGTGTCTGACTGGATGTAAAAAAATTTATAATGCGGCAGAAGCTTTCACCCCCCCCGTATCTTTTCAAACACCAGTGACTGAAAGTAAAATTTTCTTTTCCAGGCAGTATTCTGTCTGGAATCACTGCATGCATGCCAACACAACCCCGGCCATCTATTCTTCTTACTGATGAGGAGCGCTGTTGGCAAACGGGAAGCAGTAGTATAGCATCCCAAATGAAATATTGCTACAACATAAGTAAAATAGAAAAATAAATACAAATAGAATACATACAATGCAAAATGCTTTTCACACAATTCTATCACATGGCTCAGTTAAACAACCAACCATTTGGACATGGATAAAAGAAAAAAAACCCTGTCGTGACATAATAGTGGGACCACCACAACTGATCTTTGTGAAAACACTGGCTTTGTGAAAAAGTTGCCTGGCTGTTATGCTGTCAGTCACTAGTGTTGATTTACGAAAGGCAAATAGGCTGTTCACTTCGCAAGCACATTTGCAATTTGCAGAAGTTTCCCCTTAGTTTAGCGAATGAGGTGAAGCTCTGCTGACTTCCATCATCCAATCATGTACAAGCAATAAAAAACTGGGGGTTTTTTTTTCGTTCTCACTCCCCTGCCATGTGATTGAGTATTGTTTGCAAAGTGAAATTTCACCACATTCACTAGTGCAAATTCCCTTCTAATCAACCCCAGAGACTGAGATCAAAAATTTAGAATGCATTCTGAATTTTGTTCTGGGTTGGTGCACAAGTTTGAAAACAAAAAAAAGTTCCAGGAGAGCTTGATAGTCAATAAGTGAATTTAAACAGGGGTGTAAACTTAGGGGGAAAAAAAGGCAGACTCGATGGACCACTTGGTCTTTTTCAGTCGTCACTCTTCTGTTTTCAAGTCAGATAGCCAAGTGATTATAAAATTTTCAGAAGGAGGTTAGGCAGCCCTTTTATATCTTTTAGGACATTTTTTAAAACACAACAGATGCTTCAGCTTGTCACTCAGGAACGTTAATTTAGGCACTACAAAGTTATTTGAGCCAAATTCCAGCTAAAAACTATTGGTGTGGTTGGTTGATCAAGTTTGTTACCAGAGATTTCTACCATGGAATATACACTCAACAGTTTGTTAAGGTCATCCTTAAGTTGTTGGCAGCGTATGTAGGGACCTCTGCAAGGTTTTATGTGCAATGTCATCCAAAACTTTTTTTTGTTTTGGAAAGGATTGAACCTCAAAAGGTTTGTTATCGTTTTCTAATTGGTGAGGAGTTTCTCCCGCATGAATTGCCCTGGTGACAAGATGAAAAAAGAAAAAGAAATAATCAAAAGCATTTAAAAGTGGAAGATAGTTCTGGACTACCCTATTCTGCTAGTTTTGAATGAACGTGCACATTTACATGTTTCCAAGGGCTATGTCTTTGTGTGATGTCGCTTCTGACCAGTATTCCGAAAAGTGTTCAGAAGCTTCATTGAACATTGCATTTGTCCCACTATTGTGATATGTTAAAATCAGCTGACTTTGTTGATTAGATTTGGGGGTAAACATATGAAAGAGCGTTGCATTGGGAAAAATATATGTATCCAAATTTTTTTTAAAAATTAAAGCCCATCTATCCTGAAAAAAAATATGTTTGATACGTTAGGGCAGATTAGAGAACCCATGTCCTCTTTTACAAGGGCGCCTGTCAGTTCCGATCAGCAGAGGATCCATGCAAGGATCCTCTGCTGATCAGAGCAGTTCAGAACGGCTGTCATCATTGCAATGGAGGAAAAAAACAAATTTATTGGACCCATGTTAGGACTATGGGGAAATCGAACATAAACATATTTTTTAAGCAATGACAGTCAAGCACCAAATAAATGGGCCTAATCAGAAATTTCACTGGCCCATAAGGGGTATGCAGATGCAAGAGCTGAAGCAGTTAAACTTTTTAATGGCTAGCTTTTTTGTGGCATCCCATTTTTGCTGTCATTGAAGGTATCTGCAAAGACAACATGTGTATTGCATGCATGCGTTTGATGGATGGCTGCTTTAGCAATGTTTATAGTAAAGAAGTCCCATCACAGACAGTTGTAAGTTAAGAGATAAGGACTGCTTGGACTTGCAGTTCTTTGGCAGAGAGAGACCAGCCACTGATCTACATAATTGTCCCCTTGCTGTACCGCATCACACTACAGGCCAGATAAAGTGGCAAAGAATGTTGACGGGTCCTCGGATGTCCTGAAGCTCTACTTCCATGTTCAGGAATACATACACTGATGTTAGAGTCCCCAGGCTATAAACAACAGATGGCACAAAGCTCTCACAGCCCATCTTGGCACGGCACAGCACATGGCACTACCTAAAGCAATACAGAATTCACAGCAAAACACTGGCATTGTGCACGCCCTAAGAGAAGCAAAGCTATAGAAGCATGTATATGTCCAGTGCTCCACGTCTAAGAAAATTCAAAATTGGAGTAGATCCGTTTTGTAAGTAGGTTCAAATCCTGTACCTCAACCTGTCCAGCAAAAGGGACAGTGACAGGGAATGGGACAAGTTTATGACACTGCCAGAGATGCTTGTGAAGTTGCAGAAACCTTGCAGTGCAACTGAAGCCAAAAACTATTTTAGATTTAGAGTGAATGAGCCCTAAAACACCTATCAGGTTTTAAATGTGGTCTGTGTCCCCATAAGGGAGATTCCTCAACACTCTGTCCATTAGTCCTGCTGACTTATCACTGAACATGAAAGAAAATCCCAAATTTTGGGTTCTCATCAGGACAGGAATAGATGGGAAATATTCCAATAGAGACACTAGTTCCAGTGGCCCTGCTGACCACCAGGGATTTCCCTTCATTTGGAGGTATTTCCTCTTACTTCCTGTTGTGGCTGTCGGGAAATCTCCACAAATGGGACACAGGTGGCCAAAAGAAGCCCGCAGGGCTTATAACCGTCTTTTTTTTTTTTTAGTAAGTAAAAAGTGTTGGCTTCTATTTTGAGGCCCTATTAAACACACAGGTCTTAAAAAAAACAAAAAAAACAAAGAAGATGCACTGCCTCAGGGAGTGCCCAATCTCCAGGCCTGAACACTGTCAAGAGGAGGACGAGATAGGTGTGCCAAGTGGCAGGGGAGCACAAGGAAGACAAGTATCAGTAGATGGGGGAGCGAATATGACAAAAAACCTGTCACTTTGCCCTGACTTGGCAAATCACAGTGCCTCTTTAATGCCGAATACAGCCAATATTTCACAACGTAAAAGAATCCTGTAGTGAGAAACTTAAACGTAAACCATTACTGACATCTTCTGAAATAAACTAGTTTTCCTGGGTGTCACTTTCCTACAATGGCCATGATGTAATTTTCTCGCTGACCTGGAACAAGACTGCAGGAGCTCTGACTTTTCTGAGCAGCTTGATGTTCCAGGTCAGGATCTCATAGTACTTAGGTAAAACTGAATTCAGGCGTTAAATCTTAAAAATGCACCCTACTAACAAAAAAAATTAAATTAATTTGTGTATCACTCAGCTGTAGAGCCTCAGATCATCTCTGATTTGGTGCCAACACTGTCCTTTCTTCTGGAGGGTGGCTACTCTTGTTCCCCCATGGTCCCTGTGTGTTGTTCAATAGCCACTGCTCCAAAGCTTGCTCCCATGATAGACTACAATCTCATGTTTGGTTCACCAAATTGTATTGCGCTTATAGTCCATCCCAGGAGTGAGCTTGGAGCGCTGGCTACTTTACAACACACACAGGGACCATGGGGACAAAAATATGCTATACTACTCCTCCACTCCCACTCTCAGATCTCGACAACATGAAAGGCTTATCTTTCCAAAGTTTAAGAACTAGGAGGACTCTGAGATAACATAGAAAGTATGCAGAGGGCACATGACAGCCCTGACTTTTGTTTGCACTCATCAAAAAGATAACAAAATGCTTCCAATGGTGTATTTGAAAGACCACAAAAGGAGCAAATAAAATACAAGAACATACACTTTAATACTTCAGCATACAAAAATATATATTAGACAACGGAACCTTTACAACCTTGTGGCAACAGTTTGGTATTTGCCATTATGACTGTGCCTCTGTACACAAAGTCATCCTCAAAGACATTGTTTGAGGAGTTTGATGTGGAGGAATTTGAGCGGTTTGCACAGAGCCCTGACCTCAAGCCTACTGAACACCTTTGAAATGAATTGGAATGCCAATGGCAAGCCAGACATTCCCATCCGACCTCAGTACCCTGACCTTATAAATGCTCTTTTGGCTAAATGGGCACACATTCCGACAGACACTCCAAAAGATGTGATGGTCAGGTGTCCACAAACATTTGGTTTGGTTACAGTGTACATCTCCAAGTACAGATTTCCTGTAAAGTTATACCTGCTCTCTTGTTCAGCTTCTTTATACAATTCGTTCGTAATTGTCAGTCACGCAGTGGATGACAAATCTGTTTATTGTTCAAATGCACATAAACACCCACTTATATATCACATTAGGTTATGGAAAACTAACTATTTAACATAGCCTTGATCCCACACTGATCTTGCAGATGGAGTATTAAAAAAACACACAGCATAACTATGTTCAGTTAAAATAAGATTAGTAGGTATTAGATTACTAGATATTATAGGTTCCCCTGCTTTCCTGCTCATCTACTCCCTTTAAAGGGAATCTGTGAGGAATGAAATATGAAGGAAGCCATTGACGGCTTTTTCCTGAAGATGCAGGCTCCAAGACTGTCATCCTAATCATGGCTTCACTACCCAGAGAGTCACTGGCCTGGAACAAGTATTCAGAGTAGGAGTTAAGACTCACTGGGTTCATGCTTGTTCCAGGCCAGTGATGCATCTTTAGGGCCCCTGCGCACATTTCCATTTTGTGCATCTAAACTGTTTGAGGTTTTTTTTTAGCTTTGGATAGAATGAGGAATGATCACAACCCCCAACAAGTTTTTGTTCCGGTTTAAGAGGTTCACTATCTATTTGTCCTGGTATCCATTGTCACCAGCCAAAAAAAAAAAAAAAAGGAAGAAGGAAATTCTAAATTGTGAGCTTACACCATTACGGAAATGAAAATGTTCCAATGGTAACACTTTGTCCAGCGATGGTCAGTGAGGACTTCTCTCTCTTCCTGTTGTGTTTGCAGGACAGGGAGTAAAGGGAAATCTGCCCAATGGGACCTCATCCCATTAGGCCAGATGGCAAAAAAATAAATAGTCAGGGGTTTCACCACTCCCTGCTCTATGCAAAAGTAGAAACGTGGGCTTTAGAGATACTTAATGGCAGTCCATGCAGTATGAATGTGCTCGACATGCCTCAACACGAGGAAAAAAAAAATATATACCTGCACCCTTTTTCTTTCAGATCTGTGCACGGTGGTGTGTTATAGCACTGCAGAATTTTTGTTAACTGGATGTCTATGTTGGGGAGCAACATCTACACAAATCAGCTAACAGTGTGTGGGATGAACAGAGTGTAGCGTGGGGTGGAAGCATCTAACAAAAAGTAGAGGCATTATGAATCCCATGAAAACATTACAACAATGATTTGTATTTACGCAAAAAAAAAGTTTTAGTTTTTTTATACTTTAAAGACTAGGAAGCCTCTCAAAACACTTGCCATGCTTCCATCAATCAGAACTCCCTTTCACTATAGCTCAAGGGGCCCTTTGAAATGTCCATTTGTCTAACAAAAATAAAAAACAGGTTTTACTTAAAATGGAGAACTATGAGGCGAGTGCTTTTCACTCACCTCATAGTTCTAGCCGACCTGTGACAATGAGACTGTCACAGGTCGGCTCAGTCGATCGGGAGGTGAGCGAACATATACCGGTGTTCGCTCACCTCTCGATCCTGTCACGGCTCTCTGCCGTGACAGGGGAGGGGCTGGATTCCCCCCTCCCCACTCCGATCCGCCAGCGCTGACTGGCGGAACGGACTGGGGAGGGGGCGGGTACAGCTGGCTCTGTCTCTAGATAGGCAGAGCCAGCTGTCACTCACGCAGCTGGGCGGATCTAGACATCGATGTCAGGATCCGCTCCGGCGTCTCAGTATACCGCGAGCTGTAGCTCACGGTATACTGAGCTTAGGCTAACGGGAGGACGCTAGTTTGCGTCCTCACGTTACCCTAGGGAGAACTATGGGGAAAAGCCCTGACCCCATAGTTCTCCTTTAATAAAAGTGCGATCACCCCCGAAGGACCCGCTGAATATGAACTTGGGCTCTCCTACCTGTTTTGCCAGCCACCGGCCCCTTTCTCAGATCCAGCAACGCCGACACTCCGGAAAACAGAACAGGCTCGAGTCGTAGGGGCTTTTCAACATTTATTGCACAGGGTCAACAGGAGAGAGGGTTTGGGATTGTAGGATACCCGGGTAATAATTCAGAGGACTCTGTATTCTCCGTAGCAACGGCTAGAATTAGTAGCACAATGGCCCTGTAAGAGCGACCAGTAAATAGAAATAGCACAGAGGACAGCCAGGGTAGTCCAGGACCTTGAGAGAGAACTATCTCTGGACTTCTAATGCAACAACTGGCTGCTCTTCAGTAAAGCACCTGGTAATAGGGTGAGGGATCTCTTACAGGGTTTCAGACAGTAGCTCTCACCAGCTCCTCTGCGACACTCCTCGATAAGCAGATTCCACCTCCAGCCCAGCTTCCATCAGGTTTCTTTTCAGCAGCATCTGAAGTCTCTGGGCCCTCAGCATCTGCCACTTGCCAAGGTGCATACCAGATATCCGCATCTGCCACATGTTGAGGCCCAAGCCAGGTATCTGCAGTTTCTTAGGCCTCTAGGCCCCCAGCACCTGCCACGTGCTGAGGCCCAGGCCAGGCACCTATATCACACAGACCTCCTCTCATGGAGGGCCCTTGGGGGCGGAGAGAGCTCTGGACAGTGTCCCCAAACCTTTCATCACCTGGCTTCAGCCATAGTTATCCTGCTCAGGGATTGGTTAGAGTCAGGTGCACAGTCACAGTCTGAGGATGGATCCTCACTGTCTGCCGAGTCCCCAACCCAGCAACAGGGGGAGCAATCCAAAAACTCAGGGACACATGTAGAACGCAGAACTCAAAGAAAAACAGCATCTAGACTGATTACAGTCCAGATATACACTAAATTTAGTTGCGACATATCAGAGGGTGCTACAAAAGTAAAACATTTTGTAACAAAAAGTAAACATTCCAAAATGCATATGTTACAGAAAAGTGAGTACCATATGGTTCCAAAACATTTTTTTCTCATTTATATGGTGATCCCCAGAGTGCTACGAAAGTAAATACGCAAAATATTTTTTTCTAAGAATCACAAACATTGTGTTCTTCCTTTGTATTTCTTCGGCAGCTGTAGTTGAGCAAGAACTGTATTTTCTGGAGCTGGGGGTGTTGGTGCAGTTCTGGAGCCAGAGCTGTGGTTTCTGGAGAAGGTGGTTTTCTTGGACTCCAGAGAAAGTTGGACTACCTCAGAACTGCAAACTTGGAGCACTGCTAACTACCTAACTTCGATCTGAATTCTCAAGCGCATTTACCATCTGCAGTGGAATTCGAACCCAGCTTTCATAGCACAAGGATACTTCTACTAGTTTGGCCTCGGTTTAAAGCATAGAACAAAAGATATCAAATTAAAAAATGTCCCTTCACAGTGATACGAGGACACATCACCAGGGGGTGCACCAATAAAGTCCAGGACTTGCGAATTTGTTTCGTTTTTTTTTTTTTTAAATAGGAAACTGGGACTTGGGCTTTTACCCTTGGGTCAAATAGATTATTGCATGCAGAGCATGCATGCCTTGGATTAACTAAAGGTATATCCATGCAATCATCAATGCCTGACACACACACTTTTCCATTTTACTTTGGGAAAATCTTGAAGGCAGTTTGGGGTTACTTGAGGACTGTGCAGGGAGTGATACAGAGAACTATAGCATCTTATTGTAACACTTCTTCTTCACTCTCTTATGTGATCAGTCTGCACACTTCCGACAGGGAAACTGCTAGCTGCCTCCTGCCCTCTGCTCAGCTCAAGGAGGAGCTTCTCCTGGCCCAGTCTCCCTATTTTAAGCATCTGCACGGATGTTCATTAGAGGGAGTCAGTCAGCGTTACGTGCAGATCTGCGCCTGGTCTGACCAGACGCAGATCTGCGGCCAGTTCATTTTCATTTGTTGGGCACCGAAACATCTGTGACAAATCGCAGTTTGCCATTTTCCAGGTTTTTAAGTGCATGTCGCAAATTTTCAACATAGATGTGCAATATTGATGACAAAAATATGATTTGGAGCATTTAGAGGGCTCATTGCATTTGTCAGATCAACAATCCTATTAAATCGGCTATCATAAATGCTGTCTGGATTAAAAACAAATTAAATTAAAAAGCGCTAATTCTGTTTAGATACATTTCTGATGGAGTCAATGCCATTTAATTATCTTCCCTTGGGCAGTGACACATCAGCATCTTCATGCTGAGAAAATGAAATGATGGAAGTATGTGAACATTTTCAAACCTAGTGATCAGCACCACCTGTTCATTTTGGATGGCAGCTTCCTGTCTCTCTCTGGACATTTGCAAGCATATTTACAAGTGCTTCGGTTTTTATTGGATATGTGGCTATGCACTTTTTTTTAATTATAGGGTTTGGTTTTACAATCAAAAAAAATATGTCCACCTGTTTCAGTGTAAAGAATAATAAATCGGGTGATTTGATCTGTACATTTTAATAGTAGTATCTCCTGGATGCCACAAAAAGAGTCCTGCCAGAATCGGATGGACCAGGTGATGCTTATATCATCTCGGTGTCCTAATATTCTAAATGATGCTGCTATGGCATGTGAAAATTAAATGGTATACATGGGGGGAAAATACAAATGTGGGGACAACAACCATGGAATAAATGGCTTGATCTCTTTTTCAGTATTTCTAATTGAAACACTTCAAATGGTGTGCTCAAAATCCTGTTACTCCTATTTTTCAAATGGTTAGAATATCCCTGAACCGCTCTAGAGAAATGTGTTTTGTCCTTAAATGCCAGCAAATACATTTTGCAATAGTTGTGCTAAATAAACTGCCTGAGAACTCTGCGTCGGTCCTCAAGTAACCCCAAACTCCCTTCAAGATTTTCCCAAAGTAAAATGGAAAAAGTGTGTGTGTGTGTGTGTGTGTGTGTGAGTGAGGCATTGATGATTGCATGAACATACCTTTAGTTAATCCCAGGCATGCATGCTCTGTACGCAATAATCCATTTGACCCAAAGGTTAAAGCCCAAGTCCCAGTTTCCTATTTAAAAAAAAAACCACGAAACAAGTCCGCGAGTCCTGGACTTCATAGGTGCACCCCCTGGTGATGTGTCCTCGTAACGCTGTGAAGGGAAAATTTTGAATTTGATATCTTTTGTTCTATGCTTTAAGCCGAGGCCAAACTAGTAGAAGTATCCTTGTGCTATGAAAGCTGGGTTCTTTAACCACAAGATTACTGCGCTTGAGAATTCAGATCGAAGTTAGGTAGTTAGCAGTGCTCCAAGTTTGCAGTTCTGAGGTAGTCCAACTTTCTCTGGAGTCCAAGAAAACCACCTTCTCCAGAAACCACAGCTCTGGCTCCAGAACTGCACCAACACCCCCAGAAAATACTGTTCTTGCCCTGCCCAACTACAGCTGCCGAAGAAATACAAAAAGGAAGAACACAATGTTTGTGATTCTTAGAAAAAAACACAATAAAACAAATTGAAAAAAAAAAAAAAAAGGGGTTACAGTAAGAAGCTATAGTTCTCTGTATCATTCCCTGCACAGTGACAGCAAGTCGGGTGTGCGCATTCATTATGCACCCAGCAAACAGGTGTCTGAGGGACCTTTGTTTATTAGGGGCACTCTGCACACACACATGGTCCTTGTATATTTTTTTTGACCCACCGTCTCTTCCATCATCAATGCTTCTCACTGGCCTGTCAGCATTTTGTTTTTCTAAGTGTACACCGAGCCACACTTGAGCATAAACCGTATCGACATGGAGGTGCGTAGAAGTTACATCACTCTGTCCCAGCCAATCAACATGGCCAAAGGCTCAAAACCCTGAACATGACCAGGCAATGCAGGAACCTTAAAGAGCATGTTTGCATGATGTGCAAATATGTTAAGCATATTTGTACTTATGGCAAACGCACCTGGGGGCCCAAAATTTATTTTAAGGCCAACTCAGCACACATGAATTATACATCGTTGGAGCCTGGAGAGTATGATGGCAGGAAGTATAGGGAGCAGTGCTAAATGATTGCCAATTATAATGTTCTGTACCTTTTAGCCTGTTCCTCAAGCTGTGCATATAGCAAATTTCCCCACTGGCCTCTATTATGACAGAGGCATAGTTCACAGAACCAGCACAAACCTTAACACATTAAATAGCTGATAGTGGACCTGTCAGCTGAAGACACCAGGGTAACATATGGAAGGTTCGCTTAGCACAATGGAAGCCAAGTAGAAGGCTGTCCTACACCGTGCTGGAATGTCTCCTCATGAAATTTATGATCCTGCACTTTTTCCAGGATTCCCCAATAAGGGACAGGGACATCTACAGAAAGCAGTTGGAAGCCACGGTGTAAAAGCATTTTTTACATTTTCCTTAAAAGGTTTTTATATAGTTTAATTTACATTGAGTATTCTAGTTTTTTTTTTCAGGGGGTGGTATGCTGCAACACAAGTAGACTTTACATTTTCATCCAAAGTCCCCTTTAATTTCAACCATCAACTATCCCCTATTACTTAGATCCCAAAATGATCATCTGATGTCTACATTTTTAGTTAGTGTTGGACAGAGTGGTCAAGCGTTAGAACCCCTGTAAGGTTTTTATTGCCATCTCTATGCCCACTTAAGAGATTCACTCTCTCCATTTGTCCTGATGACCATCGTTACTAGACTGAAAGGTTGGAAAAATTACCAGAATGAGAACAGGAATAAACAGAAAACCTTCCAATAGGGACAGCTGTTCTGGTCTAGGAGATTTGAAATCACTTAGAGATTTCCCCTCACTATAGGACAGGATGCAAAAGGGAAGCTCCCCAATGGGACAAAGATGAATAGCTTTAGATATACTTTTACACAAAACATGTGCTTTTTCACAGCAGAGCAAAGCAACAAGTTCACATTAAAAGGGACAATTCTGTCAAGTGACAGAAACCCTTCACATCAACATGGGACACCATGTGAAGAACACCAGAGAGCATGTACCTGTGCGGATCCTGGAAGTAACCAACAACTAGAATATCAGACTTTGGACCGTGCCGATTGCCATGGTTTGTGGTCTATTGCTGTGGACTGCAAGGCTGCTGCTTCCAACATACAAATGTTTTTTGTTTTTTTTGAGAGAATATAAGTGGGTGTATGTGTGTGGGTGTATGTGTGTGGGTGTATGTGTATGTATGTGTATGTGTATGTGTGTATGTGTGTGGGTGTATGTGTGTGGGTGTATGTGTGTGGGTGTATGTGTATGTGTGTGGGTGTATGTGTATGTGTATGTGTGTATATTACACACACAGTGAAACATGGAGGAGGCTACTTAGGTTTTGAGGCCGCATTGTGGAATCTGGCATGGGGTGCCATAAATCTGTGCAAAACCACCCAAGAATGGCTAAAAACAAAAACATTGGGCTATTCTGAAGATGCCTTCTATAAACCCTGATGTAAATCCTTTCGAACCTCTAAGGAAAGAGCTGAAACATGTAGTCTGGAGAAGGCACCCTTCCAACCCGAGACAGCTGGAGCAGTTTGCTCAAGAAGATAGGACCAAACTACCTATTGCCAGGAGGAGAAGTCCCATTAAACGCTATAGAAATTGCTTGTTTGCAGGGACTGCCTCCAAAAGTTGTACCACAAAAATATTAGATCAATGGTCCCATCAATTTTGCCCATGCCATTATGATTTGTTTTTATCACTGCAAATAATTTGTTGAATGTAACATGAAAAGCAGAACCTCGTTTTAATAAATATAGAACAATGATGGATGATGGCCAAGTTTACTTCACTAGAGTAACAGAGAAAATTGTGGGTTCTTTTTTGTGGAAGGGTACCAACAAATGTGTCCACATATACACACAAAGCTTAAGCCATCTCTGTGGGTGGCCTTATTAAATACATCTCCCACTAAGATGCAGAAACCTGCAATCAAACTAATTCAGTATATTTTATCTGTCAAGTACACTAGGCAATTGAGAAATGAACAAAGAGTGCATCATAAGCGGCTGGTTATAACTGCAGAAGAGATGTCGGCATTCAGTACAACATGCAATCCAAGTATGGGGAGGAGGATTTGATACTCCCGTCCAGATTACCTTTCTTTTAAACAATGGCATATCCGATCTGTGAAAGGTTTCAAGTTAAAAGGATTACATATATAATCTCAAGTGGCTCAAACTCTAAAACGTATATAATGGACAGTGAAAAAGGTGGGTACAGCAAACTGTACTGGGTGCTGCCATGCAATATTTCAAATGCAAATTATGTTGGAGACGCATGGCAATAAAGCTCACAGGAGCAATGGGAGACCCTCAACTGGAAATACCAACCCAGAACTTTTTTTCTTTTTCTATACAGATAGTTCTTGGTCCCATCAGTGTCCCTGACAGAGTTTATTTAAACTGCACCTGTACTCAAGACTCATGGACATTAAACTATTCAAATATTGTTAACAAGCCACATCAGCAATTTAAAACAAGTACCTCTTATTCGCTCCCCGTTGATCTACGCACACATCTTGGTCATTCCAAAAGAACAGAAAGACCCTTCACAATGTGCCAGTTATAGGCCTATCACCATTATTAACATTTTAATGAAAATGTGGGCAAATGGTCTTATTTCACATCTAAGCTTGATTATATACACATCTAGAGCTGCAGCTAACGATTATTTTCAAAATCGATTAGTTAGCCGATTATTAAGTTCGATTAATCGGTTAATCGGATAAACAATAAAAAAAAAAAATTAAAAATGGCTCCAGTGATGGGACTACTAGTTTGTATTGAGATTGTAGTCCATCACAGGAGCAAGCTTGGAGCGGTGGAAAAAAATAGTGTGGTGTGCAATATAGTGAAATGGAAAGTGTAAAATTATACAGCAATGAATGCAGAATTGCACCGGCTATAGAGGACTACAACAAATCCCAGCAATAGTACATTATAGCTGGTGGTATTCTGCATTGCGCTGTATAATGTACTATTGCTGGGATTTGTAGTCCTCTATACAGTGCAGTGCAGAATATCACCAGCTATATAGGAATACAACAAATCCCAGCAATACATTATACATACAGTGTATAATGTATTGCTGGATGTGTATTCCTATGTATAATATACAGCACAATGTACCATAAGCTATAGAGGAATACAAATCCCAGCAATACATTATAGAGCACCATGTGTGGGAAGTGCAGGCTTACCTGAGCAGTCTTCCAGCAACTTGCTTCTGAGATCGGACCTGTCTATCAGCGGCTGTCATCCCCCCACACCTGCTCCTCCTTACTACATCTCCCCGCGTCCCTGTGCCAATCGTGGATGTGGGCGGGCGGTGAGTGTGAGGCGGGGAGGAGGTGCGGCGTGGATGCGGGCGGGCGGGTCTGGCAGCGGCGAGCGTGAGGTGGGGAAGAGGTGCGGCGCGCAGCGTGTGTGGAGCCGTGAACAGGGCCAACTGATCGGAAGCCGATTAATCGATTATTGAAAAAGTTGACAACTTTTTCAATAATCGATTATAATCGATTATGTCGATTAGTTGTTGCAGCCCTATACACATCGGCATCAGATGGGTTTATGCTCAATCGGGAAGCAAGAGACAACACGCGTAAAGTGATGCATCTCATCTACGTCACCCAGTCAAGGGATATTTTATCACTGCTGCTTTCTGCTGATGGTGAAAAGGTCTTCAACCAGGTAAACTAGCAATTTTTTTTAAACAAATGCTCTAATGTACAGTATTAGGAGTGGGTAAGACCATGTACACCTGGATCGATGCAATCTATTCTACTCCAGTCATGGCAGCGAGAGTAAATGGGGCCCCATCAGCAGACTCTCTTTCAACAAAGATAAGCCCCTCTTATCTTTATATTGATGCTGGAGCCCCTTTTGAAGTGCATAAGGGATAACCCAAGGCATCTCTGAGCTGGAAGGTAAAAAACACATTACAAAAAATGGCTTCATATGCAGATTTATTTTTTCTTCACCAAACGGGAACTCGATATTCCCAATCTTTTCAGGGACCTGGTTACATTAAATTATCCAACTACAAAAATCACACTTACTAAATCAGTGGCCCTTAAAATAGAACTATGGGGTAAGTGTTTTTCCCCTATAGTTCTCTTAAGGGTCACGGGAGTACATATACTAGCGTCCTCCCGTGACCCACAGCTCCGTATATCGCAAGCTATAGCTTGCGGTGTACTGAGACCGCGACGACTCCCGACAATGCTGTAGAGATCCATCCAGTTGCGTGAATGACAACGGCTCGAACTACGAGGAGGAGGGATTTTCACTCACCTCATAGTTCTCCTTTAACATTACTATTCCAGCTCATAGATTAGCTCCTATCTGTTCTAACTCAATTCAAACAGGTTGCCAGTAGGATCACTTGGGCAAATGAGCGGCCCTGGAAACAGTTTGCGTCCAGGGGTCACTTATGTGTGCCTAGCTGCATGAAACTACTCAATTGGCAGTTCCATGCAAAAAGCCGCTGATCGGATCACACCCAGCTACAGAAATACACCAATTATTGGCAGTGTATGGCCCAAATCTGGCAAGAGATTGAAACCTTAATATTGCTTACCACTGGATGATTCACGCAAAAGGCTTTTTAGTTACATTTGATCACTAGCTTGTTTATCTTTGTATGCATTTAATTGATTTGTTACATATAATGTATTTAAATTTTTTTTTAGGTATAACAAAGCACCATTTTGTTTTTTGACACCTTCTGTTACACATTATATATATTTAGACTAAACAGCAGCTTTGAATAGATATTTCAGTGTTAAAACTTCAGGCAAGATGAGAGTGCGAAATTGTTACCTAATGCATTTTGTCAGACAAATGGTACTGCAGGAGAAAGCTCTGGATTTTGAGTGGAATATTGAATTTAATTTTTTTTTTGCATTTTTAAAATGGGCTTATACTTTTTTTCTTGTTATTTTTGGCTGGAGTTCAGATTTAAAAGTTGTCACACATACCCCCATGGCAATTCTGGTCAACAATCACGACCCTCCCTTGGTATTTTTTTTTTCCTGGAAAAATAAGGGGTTTATGATGGTTTCCACTGGAAATACTACTTCCTGCTCCATGTCATAGCTTCTATTGCATTCTGGTGCGGTGCGTTTGTGACGCTTTCCGGTGCAGGAAAAATTAGACATGCAGCATTTTTTTTTCCCGCCACTGGAATTGGCTGGAGTGAACAGAGACCAAAAATCCCATACAAATGCATTGAGATGCATTTTTGGTGCGGGAGAAAAATGTAACGTACTGCATCTGATCCGGACATGGTGTGAATGGGCCCTGAGACAGCCGAGACAGGAAGCGCTGTGAGTACAGTGCTTTCGTCTCGCTGATCAAACAGTAGATCGGAAAACGGATATTCTCCGGTCTGCTCCCTGCTCTCCATCCTGAAATCATTGCCATGGTCCGCGTCCCCCAGAAGAAAGGGGGGCCCCGAAAACCATGGTGGGGGACGGACAAGCAGGTTGCCTGCAGCAGGGCTGAATGTAGAAAAATAAAAACCCCAACACCTGAAACTGCATGTCCCAGGCGTCGGAGATGGTGTACCCCTGCATGTATTGTACTGTAGTACTGTATTTTTTTTTTTTTTTTTTAAAAGGAAGGAATATCCATTCTCTCCATATCTGAAAGTTTAGTATCTTTTAGGAAGCTTTGATCGAGTTCTGGGGGAGGCTTGTGATCACAGTACAGGAATAAAATGGCACCTTTGGTGCCTGCTGTCCAACTGCGGCCTTTGCTTTTATTGGATGACCACAGAAAATGTATTATTTCATTTCAGTGAATCATCGTTGGGGAGAATAAAGTCAGCAGCACTAAACTAACTTTAACACAGTACATATACCGAGCTATTCAGACTTCTCTGCCCTCAGAGCTTCTAATGCAAGCGTTGCCTTCCAAAAGAAAACAAACCAATGATTTCATCTGTGACTAAGTGGTGGAAACAGGCATCAAAATCAATTAGGTCTAAAAAATATTCTACGATTCAAATACAGGCAGCACATGCACTAAAACACAATACATAATGACTCCTTAACCCCAAATGGTTACATCTAACCATACCAAGCACAAAATTGATCTGAGCGCCAGTGGGAGTGTTTGGGAGGGCACAGAGCTAAAGTGTAATTTGTTAGAAACCATTTAAGTGACAAGGGCAAGGAATTAATTTGCATATTTTTACATAAATCACCACACACGCCATATAATACATAGAATTACAATTTTACCATGCGTAATGGCTGAATAATCCAACCGGTATTAGGCACACAACATTTCTCAGCAGCCTCATGCCAGAACGCCAATACAAACCAAAAGTTTTCTATAGCTTGTAAAAGGCAGAGCAGTTTAGATCTCCAAATATAACCCATTAAAGCAGAACTCCATCTTAACCCGAATGGGTCTCCATGCGTTTGAAAATAAATAATAAATGTAAAAAAAAAAAAAAAAAGTCAATTTTGGATAGAGTGGGTAAGGGTTAGAACCAGTCAGGTTTTATTGCTCTTTGACCCCACTAGGAAGATGCATCCTCCATTTGTTCTGGTGACCAAAAATCTAGAATTTGGTGTTATTACTAGAAAAGAAAGAGGAAATCTACCAATATTGACACTTGTCCCATAGATCACTAAAAGGGATTTTAAAAAGGAGGAGGAGAACTATGGGGTCAGGGGTTTTCCCCATAGTTCTCCTTAGGGTAACGGGAGGACACAAACTAGTGTCCTCCCGTCACCCTAAGCTCAGTATACCGCGAGCTACAGCCCGCGGTATACTGAGACGCCGGAGTGGATCCCGACATCCGCCCAGCTGCGTGAGTGACAGCTGGCTCTGCCTAGAGGCAGAGCCAACTGTACCCGCCCCCTCCCGTTCCGCCAGTCAGCGCTGGCGGATCGGAGCGGGGGGGCGCTGACAAAAAGCATGCTGGTAGGAGCAAAAGCAGAATGACAGAGAGATGAGCTATTACTGGGCTGTCACAGGCCAGGATGGGTGTAGAAGTGGGTTGTATGATGCTGGTTCTAAACGGACATCTAAACGGTAGAAAAATCTGAATTAAAGGGCAATTACACTTTCCCAAAAGAATCCGGGACTTACCCCCACCCGTTCACCACCACCCCCCTTCCTTGGAGTGAAATCTGCATCCCCTCCACAGCAGACCTGCACTTGATATTTGAAATCTTGCTTGAAAATGGCGACCACTCATTGGTCAGCACGGTCATCTTCTGGCTAAAAATCGCTTCTCATTGGTCAGTGCAGTCAGGGTATATACCGGTAGGAAAGGAGCGTTCGCTCCAAGGTAAGAGCAGCAAAGGGGGGCGCGCAAGATTGGCGGGGGTAAATACATTTTTCTGATTTTACTTTATCTTTTAAATTAGCTAGTTTTTTATTTTTATCTTCTCATTTGTTGCTTGATATGTTAGGCCCCATTCACACTGAGCGTGATATCGCTCTCCAATGCATGTCAATGGGGCTCTGTTCGTCGCTGTTGCGCGTCGCTACAACAGGACCCTTTTGGAGCGGATTCCGGCGCAATTCTACTTTGCTGAATGCAAACATTTGCGTGATTTGCATGTCGCTTAGTGTGAATGAGGCCTTATGTTATGTGATATTAGTTATCCTAAGACTTGACTATAAAACCTTTCAGAAGATGGAAAAAAAAAAAAAAAAGGCACAAGGCTAAATTGGCCCATTTAGATTTTGTACAAAATTGTGGAACTAAATTGTTTGAAAGAAGAAAGTTTAACAAATGCCATCACGATACCATAAAAAAAAAAAAAGAAGGAAGAAGGAAAAAGGGGAAGTGGTTTGCCCCTTTAATAAGGAAAAGATCCCCTTGTCCAAGTCCTTTTAGTAGACCATATCTCAGTATACAGTTGCCATGATAAAAGTTTGGGTCCCCCTGGCCAAATACATACCTTTATTTCGTTACAGCATTATAATAAAAAAAGTTGACGTGTTGCAATATTATTGGGGCCGGTCTGCATGCAGCCACAGACACCTTATGGGTTTCAAATCAGAAAATGCTGCTCACCAACTGCTGTAGGGGCATACCATCAGCCCTCATTCACACCTGAGCAACATTAACCATGCACAATTCCAGCGCGTTTTGAGTCGAATGTTTTCCGCATACAGTCGTGCGGTTTTGCTCGCAGATTGTGACGCATTGAAATAAATGGGCAAACGTGCATTGTGTCCACCAGAAGCATATGTGGCTGGGTGATAACATGGGGGAACAATTGGGATATAGGTACAGAGAGTCATCACCCCAAAACTGGAAGGATCTGAACAACAATCTCCAATGGCATTTTATAGACCACTGTAGATTAAAAAATATATATTGTAAATTACTTAAAACTACTTTAAGAATTTAAAAAGAATTTTAACAATGGAGTCTACATGTAAATCTAATTTACATCCAGTTATGAAATGGTGCAAGTGTAGGGTTTAGAGCTGCAGCTAACGATTATTTTCAAAATCGATTAGCCGATTATTAAGTTCGATTAATCGGTTAATCGGATAAACAATAAAATTAATTTTTAAAAATGGCTCCAGTGATGGGACTACTAGTTTGTATTGAGATTGCACTCCATCAAGGGGAGCAAGCTTGGAGCAGAGGAAGTAAAAAAGAAAAAAAATAGTGTGTTGTGCAATATAGTGAAAAGGAAAGTGTAAAATTATATAGCAATGAATGCAGAATGGCACTGACTATAGAGGACTACAAATCCCAGCAATAGTACATTATACAGCACAATGCAGAATATCACCAGCTATAGAGTAATACAACAAATCCCAGCAATAGTACTTTATAGCTGGCGGTATTCTGCATTGTGCTGTATAATGTACTATTGCTGGATTTTGTAGTCCTTTATAGCTGGTGGTATTCTGCATTGCGATGTATAATGTACTATTGCTGGGATTTGTTGTACTCCTCTATAGCTGGTGGTATTCCGCATTGCGCTGTATAATGCATTATTCCTTGATTTGTAGTCCTCTATACGGTGCAGTGCAGAATATCACCAGCTATACACCAGGAATACAACAAATCCCAGCAATACATTATACATACAGTGGCAATACACCTAGGCAATACAAGTGCATTGTATTGAACCACATCGCATGGTAACCCATTTTGCACGTACTTCTTTCTGTGAGATTTAGCTGCAAATGAATGGACTGCCTACCACAGCACACCACAAACACACCCTGCAGCACCCTCCTCGATGCATTGCAGAGGTGTGAAAGAGGGCTTAGTCTTACGTGTACTTCTGGGTAAAAGTAACTTAATGAAGTTGAATGCCTGTTTTTTTGGAGAAGACTTGGAATGGCCATCCAAATTTTATTGCCATCTGTGTCACAGTTAGGGAAATATATATTAACAAAAGTGATTGTGCCAGTAAACAATGGGAAGTGAAAGCTACTAGACACTGATTATAACCAGTATAATGTGAAAAATAAAACAATGTGCCGAGCTAATATCAACATAAACAAACATGCAGATATAAATGTAGAAATAACAGTAGATGAGCAATGTGAGTCACGTCTTGGACTCTGGGCACAAAAAAAAAAAAAAAAATTCCATAAAACAATATATCAAGAGTCCAGTGTACTGAAGTTCATACAAGTGACGAAAACACAGAAGAAATCCACAAGTGGTCCTTTGTCTCAAAAAGTGTCTGAAAGACCGCAAACAAAAATGTATTGCTGTCCTTCACCCTCTACACCCAGGGGCGTCAGATGTACAGAGGGTAGCTCCCCTGAGGTAATAGGCCCACAAAGTAGATCTCCACACGCAATTCCCTTCTCTGAAAGGGGATGGAAGCCCTTATAAGTGATATCAATGGATCCACTCAAACCCGCACACAGAGTTACCAGACCCAAAAAGAGACAAGCAGAAAGAACATAGCGCGTACTGTCCAAAAGAAAGAGGGCGGAGCAACTGACATTTGTACAGAGGAGCCGGAAGGACGGGAGCGTTTCCACCTGCATCATTTCTCTTTCGTTGCGGGGTTTTTATGAGACTACCTTTTTATACAATAAATATTTGTCTTTTGGACGGTACCCGCTATGTTCTTTCGGCTTGTCTTTTTTTGGGTCTGGTTACCGTGTGGCGGTTCGAGTGGATCCATTGATATCGCTTATAAAGGGCTTCCCTCCTCTTTCAGATACGGGAATTGCACACTGGGACATACTTTGTGGGTCAATTACCTCAGATGAGCACCCCTGTGTACCCACTGGGTGTAGATGGCGAAGGACTGAAATAAATTTTGGTCGCGGTCTTTATGTGTTTTCGTCACTTATATGAACTTCAGTACACTGGACTCTATTGATCTATTGTTTTTTTGGACATTCATTTTACACATTTTATTTTTGTGCCCAGAGTCCAACACGCGACTCACATTGCTCATTTAGTGGTATTTCTACATTTATATATGTGCATGTTTATGTTTAGATATTCGCTCGACACAGTTTGGGAAATTTTCCCTCACATCCTGTAAAAAATTTACCAAAACAGGAAGTGAGGGGAAAAAAACAAAGAAGTCTTCCCAACAGAGACATACAGTAGTAAAAACCATACCAAACTAAGTTTCTAATCTCCCCACTCTATGCAAGACTTACAGCCCAACTCCAGGCCACAAAAATATTTGTTTTGTACAGAGGGAAGAAGGGTTACAGCCTCTGGCAGATATTTATGGCCATGGGACATTTCCTCTCCCTGAGTCTCCATTCACACCTAGGTGTCAGCGTTTCCACAAGAAAAACTCACGTTTTTATGCACATTTTTCCCCACCTTGCATGGTTTGCGCGTCTTGCACTATTTTACGCACGTTAGATGCGCATAGACAAAGACGTGCGTTTTCTTGAGCAGATGAAAATGCATTGCTGTGAATGAGGAAACCTGCATGAAAACGCACATAGAAATGTGCAAAACGCTTGTGTTGCACGTTTTAATGCGCTTACATTGAAATGTATGCAGCCAAACGTGCTGTAATCTGCCCGAAAGAAGCTCATGTACCTTCTACAGCGTTTGGCGTTTTACAGCTTGCAACAAAACGCTCAGGTGTGAACAGGGGACATAGAAATAAATGGGATTTTTTATGTTGAGAGTTTTGTCGCACTTAGCTTTGAGCATCAAAGCGCCCAGGTAGAAAAGGGACTTACTGTCTGGGACAGACAAACGCATGTTTTTGGTAAAAGCGTAAAAGGGTAAGAACTTCTGGAAAAGTTTTTATTGCCGTCTTCACCTTCCTGTCCTAGTGACCGACACGCTCCCGTTTTTCTTGCATGGGTGTCATGGGACAGGAAGGGAGGGAACATCTCCCCAATGAAGTCACAAACAAACAAAAACCTGACAAATCTTAGATCTTCCCCACTCTATTCAAAACTAAAGTTGATTTTTTGTTTTTAAAAGAAAAAAAAGAAAGTTTTATCTGAAGCTCTCCTTTATTCTTAACAGTAGCTCTAGCACTAGATTTTTGCAAATCAGATCAAAATATAGTAAAGAAGTCTACCAAGTATAGCAAAGCAAGTAAATAATAGTAAGCATAGTAAAGTAAAAGATGGTAAAGATTGTATCGTGAAGATATAGCAAGTATTATAAAGCATAGTAAAGTAGATACAGTAAGTATAGTAAAGTAGATATAGCAAAGTAGATATATAAAGCATAGTAGATATAGCAAAGTAGATATATAAAGCATAGTAAAGTAGATATAGCAAGTATAGTTGTGCAGATATAGTGAAGACGATATAGTAAGTATGGTAAAGCAGATATAGTGAAGAAGATGATATAGTAAGTACTGAAGATATAGTAACTATAGTACAGTATAGTAAAGAAGATATAAGTAAAGAAGACATAGAAAATAAGAAATAAAATACATTAGAGGTCTTGGACGCAATACACAATTTTCTTTGTAGATCAATATTGGTAATTGTACAGATTTTATTAAAACTAAAAGCAAACAAATCAATATTTAAAGCAGAACTCTGGAGACCAACTAACAGATTAAGCCGCCACCCCTACCACAGGACACTATACAGCATATTATTTATTTAAGGGTTACTTTATGACCTTTTTTCCCCTTTCTAGATGTGGAGGTAAAGATGTGACTGCTCTGATCATCTTTCCTTTACTCTTCAGTGTATGGTCGGAGAGCAGCCGCGCTCAACGTGCTTGCATCACTGAAGCACGCATCTCCACTGGGACCACAAGACAAATAACGCATTGCCTCTCGTTTGTACCATCATTTTAATGATGTTGCCCCTGTAGCCTAGAGGACTACAGAGGGATGAGTATATGACAGGGAGAGGAGACCGGAAATTGCTGTGCAATGCTCTTGTCACACTGCCGGAAGCTTTATTACAGGCATTGTTGGAGTGAGGAATCGCACGCATCGGTGTACGGACTATATAGAGAAGTCATTAGAAGATCAAAAATGGGATTCCTCATGATCTGCTTGCCTACTTAAATTCTAAAAGCTGGAGTTCCGCTTTAAAAAACTCTTCATCATTGGTGCCATAGAAAGAAAATACAAAAACAAAAACAGACTTTGTAACCAGAAGCAGTTATTCTTGGATTGGGCTCTCAACACAAAATAGTTACCTTTTTATATGCGACTGCAGCAATACAGCCGAGTCCTGGTTTTTACATGATTTTATATTTCCACATAGCAAAAATAGTACTTCAAACCTAATCGGCAGGAAAAAGAAACTGCAAGGGTTAACGGCTGATTTATATCTAGGGGAGCTGTGTAAAGGAATTCTGCTTACGTGATCCCCGCTCCCCCAGCAGTCGGTGCTTACCTATTCTCCAGCTTGTGAACCATCCCTTGACATCTTCACATATAATGCAGGGTTATGTACCATGCACTGTACGTGGCAACGTCAGTGGTCTCCAAGCTCCAGAGTGTGTGTGTGGGGGGGGGGGAGAGGCTGCATGTGCCAGTCTTGGAGCCAGCGGGGATCAGGTAAGTAAATGTCCTTTACACAGCTACCCTACACATATCTGAGCAGTTAACCCTTGCTTTTAATGGGGTAGCTCCACTGCAAGGAGAGTTTCTTCCCAGGAGATTAGGCTTTAAATAATCAGAACTCGCTTATCTATTCCCATACAGAAAACCACAAGAAAATCTATGCTGGAAATGCTGAACACATAAGCATACCTTAAACTTGTTAATCCCTCTGCATTGAACCAGATTCTTAAACAGCTTCAGGCATTTCTCAAATTAACCCTTGCAGTGGGGGCTACCCCTGGGTAACTGCTCGTTTTGGTCTAGGGATGAGAAGAGGATATACCTCACAAGATCCTTGGTCCCGCTTGGCTGCTAGACCAGTCCCCCAAAGCCTCTTCTCCCCCGTCCTCTGGCGGTCCAAGGACCCGTGACATCATTACATCTAAAAGCAGATCAATTAAGACGTGTGGACGCTCAGGGACATTCCACAGCTGGAGCGGAGAGGAAGAGAGGCTTGCGGTCACTGCCGCATGTCTGAGGATCAGGGTGGGTACTTTTGCCCCTAGACCAGTGGCGTAACAATCAGCATAGCGACCCAGGCGGCCGCTATTGGTAGAGAGAGACAGACACAGAGATTTACATAGCAGCAGCATATCAGGACAGATTGCAAGGATAATTATTATATAAGAAGTGGGGACCTCCACGGCAGCATGTCATCAGTGCTGTTATATAAATCAGACAAGTTAATTTGACTCAAACTGCAGAATGAGATTTGACGAATAGGGTGATTAAGGTTCAATAACATTTATTCAGAACAAGCCGGGTATCAGAATCAATACCGAACTCGTCATTTATCAGCAAAGATTGGTGCAAACAGACTGCTCCTGAATCAGCAATTAGGTGATCTATAGGTAATTGTCCGCCTGCACACATCTCTTACGTCACATTTCTCAACTTTGTGTTCACAAGGATTTAACCATTAACGTGCTGTACTAAAAAACAGCAAACTAATTCAGTAAAACCTACAAAAAGCCACATCTAAGCCATCAAAGATAATATGAAACTGCGTCCTTACCTGAAGTTCGCACCATGCCACCTCCACCCACGTTTCCGTATCCAGACCCTTATAAACCGTTTTAAAGGAGCCTCTTCCTATTTCAATGTCGAACTTTAAAAACCTTCCATCAGGGGAGGTAGAAACAGCCTTGATATCTGCCTCTTCTTCGTTTTCCTCCTCTTCCTCCTTTTTGGACTTTGGTGTCTCTTTAGTAGTGTCCAGTTCATCTTTACGTTCTTGGCCAGCTTGCTCTGGTGGTGCTTGTGTTATCTTCTCTTGGGAAGTCTCGGTCTTGGGTTCATTATTCTCTGGGGTGGGTCCCTGGTCACTGGTCCCCTGAGTCCTCTTAGCAATGGCCCTTCTGGCTCTAGAGATCGGGATGACCTTGCTCTGGTGCAGAGATTCACTCAGTTCTAAAACAGACGGCTCCTCTTGATCGGACTCTACCACGGTCCGCCTCAAGAACCTCAGCTTGACCGGTTTCAAGTTTTTCGGAGCTGGCGCGAGCTGGGCTTCTTTCACCGAGCTCAGCATTGCAGTGTCCATGATATTCCCACTGCTGTTCAGCCCATGAATATTCATAGGACTCAGAGTACAGTCATTGGGTTTTGCCGGGCACGCACTTTTGATCCCTTGAGCCTTTTTGGTATGTTCCCCACTTTCCATTAGATTTCTAGTTGTAGATCGTGACTCCCGTGGTCCTGGTCTTTTGCATGCATGGTCCATATCAGTTTAAAAAAAAAAAAACTCAAACAGATTTCCCTGCAGGAGGCTGTGACGCAGAAAGATGCAGTTGCAGTAGTTTTTTTTTTCTTCTCCTAAGCTCCCACGAAAAAGGTTATCAAAGTCTGTCCTCCCAGATCACTGCAGATCCTCGGTCAGTCCAGCAACATCACACCTCCGTAGACAGCCATGGGAGTCTATAGGATTGAAACAGATCATTAGAGTCACAAGCAGTATAGGGACCCCTCTCCACCCCTCCCAGCACACAGGAGCTGTCCAGCACTATGTCCCATCCACCGAGATCAGCAAACACAAGTAGGAAAGTGGACTCTGCTATATGACATCACAAGATCACATGTGTGCCAGGGTCAACATGACCACTGCTGGATTATTGGGGGAGAGGGGGCACAAGATGCTATGCATAGGGAGAGGGAGCGGATAAGGTTTCTAATCAAAAAATGGGGCCATGGCCAAAAAGCTTTGTCAGAAACCAACATGTGACATTATACGATGGGTCCTGAGGAGGCACATGACCTGCGCTGGTCATTCAAGAAGAGATGATGTAAGCAGGTATCAAGGCCTTGGCATCCTTGATTATATAAAGAAGAGAAAAGGTGGGTACACCTTAAAGTACCAGGCCTGAGGCACTCCGTTACCAATCACACCCATTGACAGGAGGCCTGGCATGCTTATTACAAGATCACAAAGTGGGTACCAGGCCTACCATCCTCTGTTCTGCCAGTGCATGGGCAAGCATCCCTGGGCATTCAGTGACTGAACATTGAAAGCATTCAGGATATGGTGAATGTGACAGCGTGCGGCCAGGGAGGTCCCGCGTGGCCCCCCTGCGATAACAGGCTTAGAGTTTAACTCATGCATTGCTGGCTGACACAGGGAACTGCACAGTACAAAGGAGCTGGGTGCTGGCAGGGAGCACATGCATGCTACAGGGTGGGGAGAGGGAGACAATACTCACATTTAGCCAACAGGACATCTGCAAAGAAGAAGAATACATAACTTCTCCCCCCTGTAGCCAGTGACCCCCCCACCACCCTGCAGGCTGAGCAATAGGGAGGACCCCACCCACCATGCCCTATGCTCTCTGCATCACACTCCTACATGCAGGACGTCGGGTGACCTGCTTCTCTTAACACATCTCAGCTCTGTCTACGCAACCTGAACCACCCCGCCCCCCTCTGCCTGCGCTCTGTGCTCCGGGCTCTCTAGTGAGCTCTCCATTGAGCAAGCCGGCTCCTGGACAAGGGGGATGCCTAGGTGGGCAACACGAAGAGGAGGGGAGAGGCGCGGGGAGGTGCCCGGAGGATGAGGGGCGGGGTGCCGGGAGGAGCGATCTGACAGCTCTGGACCAAGAGAGTCGCTGTCAGCGCTGGCCCCGCCCACACGTCAGGGAGCTCTGCGCAGCGATGGGTCCGCTCCTGTGTTTGGATTCGTCACCGGCCGGTGACCGGAGCTAGGAGCGGGCTCAGCGATAAATCTCAGGATAACCCGTTCATTCATACAAGAAGTACATTTACATCCGATTGTGTGCTCGGTTACAGCAGATACAAACCTGATCGCTGAAATCTATCATTTTTAAAGCTGAACGCCGGAAAAAACCCAAACCTTCCAGTGTACCTTCCCGCAGCAAGGGTCAACTTAAAGATCTCCAGATTGAGGCAAAATTAAACACTGCGGAGGGGATACAAATGCAAGGGTTAACTGCTAATTTTAGGCTAGGCAGCACGCCCACTGCTAGACTAGTCGCCACAGCATCTTCTCCCCTGGGCTCCGGGGTCTAAGGATCTGTGATGTCAAAGCGAGGAGTAAGGGCTTGTTCACACCAATTACACTGTATCACACTGAACGCACTGTATCGCATCCTGGCAGGCTCACTGCGTTCTGGGGTGGGAGGGGGCATGGAGGTGCATTTAAGTCAATGGCACTGCAGCCACACACCCCCTCCCGCAGTGCAATCGCCTGCACCAGAACATATGGCACAACAATGCCTGCATTCCTGTCGAGTGGCAATCGCAGTGGACAGGAACTACGGCATGGGGGGGGGGGGTTGGGGTGCTATTGATTTTAAGGCACAACCGTTTG